>NW_007041748.1:1607-20327 GCF_000164805.1 Carlito syrichta
GCAACCTGGATGGAACTAGTGTCTATAATACTGAGTGACCTCTCACAGAAACAAAGATCCAAGTATCACATGTTCTCACTCATATAGTGAACCTTGATCATCCAATGCAGTACTATGGGAAAATGACTGAGAGTGGTGGGAAACTATGGGGGGGGACGGGGGATGGGACTGATGGTAGTAAACATCTGTCTGGGGACGGGGAGACACCTGTTATCAACAAGGGAGCCTGAATGAAGCATATTTGTATACCTAACCCTTAACTGTACCCCACAATATCATAATTTAAAATATTGATTTAAAAATTTTAAAAATTAATGCTTATGCTAGTACTGAAAGTTCTCATAAAATTGGAAGATTTTAACACTCTGGAACTTCCAGTCATTGCACATTTGCCTTGAGCTCTCAGGGTTTTTTAAGGGATGGGCAAGCTGTTTTTCAGGCTACTTCAATTATTATTTTGGACTTCCAAAATGTTTTCAGAAGTAGGTCATTTCAGAATAGTAGGTTTAAGTGAGATGCAAAGCTGCTTCATTATCAGATGACAAGCTGTCTCACTGAGATGGCAAAACATGGGATACCAAGAACATGGAACTATAGGAAGATGCTATCAAAACTCTTGAGTTTTTTTGTTTGTTTGTTTTGTTTTTTGAGTTGGAGTCTCACTCTGTCACCCAGACTGAGTGCAGTGGCCACTCCCGGCCACCGCAGCCTCGACCTGCTGGGCTCCGGCGATCCTTCCGCCTCAGCCTTCCAAGTAGCTGGAACTACAGGTGCGCGCTACAATGCCCGGCTAATTTTTTATTTATTGTAGAGATGAGGTCTCGCCAAGTTGCCCAGGCAGGTCTCGAACCCGTGGGCTCAGGCAATCCACTCACCTCAGCCTCCCAAAGGTGCGGGATTACAGGCTGAGCCACCGAGCCCAGCTATTTTGACTAATGAAATTAACACATGCTTTTTTAAAAGTTTATCAAACAGGAAGAGAATCTCAGTTATAGCAGGGTCAATAGCTAAAGGAAATGTGGTGTCCACAAAAAGAGGATAGTCATCATGGAAAATAGAATCAAAAGAGAGGGTCAGGGCCAATATTGGCATGTTCACTCCACACTGTCAAGGGTGAAAAGCTACCCTGACTCTTAAACATCGTTGACTAGACCAGGTAGGTCCCTGTGGTGCAAATAACTGCATCTAGCTACGGTAACCAATGCTAGCAGTTATTAAAACCATCCAGCCTCCTCCCTTCTCTATTTCCTTGCCCATGAGAAGCCTTCTATTCACACAAGATCTCCTGCTGGAGCTTCTCGCCCAGACAGAATTCATTAACTAGTGAAAAAAGCAATGCTTAAGTTTCTCATTATAAATTTACACATCAGTGTTCTGGTTTGCATATCAGTCTGCTATGACTTGGGTTAATGGTAGTCAGTTTTCTCACAGGGTTTGTTCAGCTCTATATCCAGCCATATACTCCTCTGTTCTAAGGGTATCAGGTTAGAAATATGCTAAGCAGTGACATTCAGAAATATGAGCTAATGTGTACATCCCTGAACTCAAAGGCATAAAGTCTTGACTTTGAAATAGTTGACTCAACTGAGGCCCTGCTCCCATCATGCTCCACCCAGAGGCCATTCAATTGGCCCACCCAAGGTGACTCTTTAACTATAATAACAAGAGAAAATAAAAATATCTTTACCCTTGTAAGCCTACCTTGGGAAATGTTGCCTCATGAGGTCTTCGGTATATTTCTTTAATTTCTAGACAAACTCATATCACAATGCTTAGATGGTGATACAACTGGACACATTTTACTGAGTCAGTATGAGAAGGGAGCAAATAGCCAAGCTGACTTCATTGACTTTCTTATGCAAGGTCATTGTGAGCCATGCTGGAGTCAGCTCCCTTGTAGTCTCATCCGACAGTATAATCCATCTATTGTGCTGTAGGTGCAGGCTCCCAGGCAAGGGTCATGTCTTCTGAACCTTTATATCACCAGGGCTGAGCACAGTGCTTGGCACAGAGTCAATGTTCAATTAATATTTGCTGGGTAGATGAACAAATGAATGAATGAATGGGTTTTATGGGTAAGAGGAATTCTGGAAACAAGTATTATTGGCCCAAGAAAGTAGAAACAGGCATATCATGTTTTGGAAAAATTTTCATTCCTCAAATGATTCATAGGCCAATGTCCTGGGTTAAAAGATTAAATCTTGATTTACTCACCTCCTCACCCAAAAGGATTGATTAATCATATCTATCTCTATCTCTCTCTATCTCTATCTCTCTCTGTCTCTCTGTCTTTCTCTCTCTATCTCTCTCTCTCTCTCTCTCTCCCCCTCTCTCTCTCCCTCTCCCTCCCGCTTCCTCTTCCTCCCCCTCCCTCACTCTCTCCCTCTCTCCTCCCCACCCATACACTCTCAACATTTTCCCCTTGAGGAATAAAATTTACAGTTATACTTTATTTATGTAGTAAATAGATTAGATTATCCATGTATTAGTTTGCCTGGGAAAGAGGTGGCATTGAAGAAGCCACAGAGAACATAAGAATCGAGAGGCCATAATCTCAAAAGTGGAAAATTCTCACCCTTTATACTCTAGAGCAACAATAGCATATTAACCGAATGGGAATACCCAGCCCAAGTCAATATCAGTGTCTCTTTTATCTTTCTAGAAACAGAAAAGCCACCCATAAAGGGGTGTTGCCCCCTCTTCCTCTTCCACTTATATATTCAGCTCCCAATTGGCTATAGAGCAATGCAAAGTAAAACATAAACTCAACTTCTACTCTTGGAGAATTTACAGTTTAAGCACAAGTCAGAAAAGATTAATCTTAAGGATGGGCCAAATTTGTATTTAATTTTTCTAGAATGCCTTGGAGAAAGCCCTAATTGTAAGTTGAAGCTTCATCCAACATTAATATGATCATAGATATTCTTGCCTCTACCTATTTGCCTTTTGTCTTTTCATTCATGACCCATATTATAGACTAAGTTCTTTTAATAGCATGCTCATTTATTTAAAGTTATACACTTTTTGAAGGAATTTTTCTGTGCTAGGCAGACTTTGAAAGATTTTGAAAAATTAAATGAAGCCAGTGGACTTCTAAAAACTCTGGAAGTTCCAATATTCAAATGGCTTTCCAGAAGAGTGAAAACATTTCTATTACTAAAAATACGGCAATGCAAACAATAGCCTCTCTCTCTCTCTCTCTCTCTCTCTCTCTCTCTCTCTCTCTCTCTCTCTCTCTCTCTCTCTCTCTCTCTCTCCCCCCCTCAATGCTTCTATGTGCAGTGGAATCCATGTAAACAAATTACTTCAGATCATCTAAATCTCTGAAAGTGACCCCCAATGCAACTAATCTTAGAAAAGAACTAAATTCAGTCCACCAACTGGAGGTAACCCATCTTAACATTCTCAATCAACAGGTTTGTCCAATCTTGGCTGCATGCAAGAATCCCTCAGGGAGCTCTGATGGGTATGCCCTACCCAACAAGTCAGAATCTCAAAGGATGAGCCAAAGCATCAGTATTTTTTGTCGTTCTTTGGGGCAATATAATGTGTAGCTAAGGGTGAGAACCACTGTTCAAGACAATATTTCTCAGTTTGTTCTTCATGGTCCAACAAAATAAAAATATCTTAGAGAACCGGTTAAAACTGCATTTTTCTGGCCTCCATCATAGATCTAATGAATGGATACTTTGGAAAATCTGCCGGTGTAATAAACCCTACACAGATTATTTTTATGCACATTGTAACATATATTGCAAATTAGCTTTCTAAAATCCATCCCAAGTTCTTAGACTAGTAAACGTAAATTCGCTGGGGCCCCTCACCCTAGACTTACTGGAGCAGATTCTTTAAAGGTGGGGATCAGCAATTTATGTTTTAACATAACCCCAGGTGATTCTGATGCATGTTAAGTTTGAGGACCACTGCCTTATAACATTCCTTACTCAGTCCTGAAAAGTAGCAACCTAAAGATTACCTTTGCCATACTGTCTTAGAGCTCAGGTTGTTCTTGTGACCTGTTTTCTACCAACTAGATGCTCCTCTGTGAGGTTTGGAAGCTATAAATAAGAGGGAGACTACCCTCTTTCTGGCAAGCACAGCAGTGAAAGCAGTTGATTTTTCTGTGATAGTGGGAGCAGAGATCCCAGTGACTATTACCTACTCTGGGGTGCTTAGAGGCAGGACACAGAGCTTCCTTTATGTTGGCATGAATCACAGCTGAGTCACTGTTTCCTCAAGCCACGAGATGTGGCAGTAGCTTCCTCACTCCCAGGAGGCATCTGAGGTGGTGTGGTCCTAGAGTCAAGAGACAGGACAGCAGCATCCTGATGTCTCAGCTCCTAATTGTTCTTCAAGAAAGGTAACAGCTCCCTTGGTGAGTCAGTTCTGTGATGTTCTAGGAAGGTCAGCTGTCATTTCTGGAAGGTCAGCTTAGAGCCTGCTCCTCCTACCCTCCCAAGTTTTATAAGTTTCCCAATTCCTTTTATGCTTAATCTAACTAGAATGCACCTAATAATCTGCAACTGGACTCAGACCAATACAGCACTTATATTTGAGATCTGTTACTGTAGTTGATAATTCCAATATTTTTCTCAGGAGACAGAAAGGTCCTGGAAGGTCTGTATGTAGCACAGTCTCAAAGTTGTATCACTAGGACAGAGGCCATCTTAATTATTTGCTTATACTGGTTCCACTAAGGAGTATCTTGACCAGGTGATGGGATCTGTCCCATTATTTCTGAAGTCATCCAAAATTAACATACAGCTTAAGTAAGCCTATTATTAAGCAAACATTGATTCAAGGCAAATTATCTAACTTCCTCTCACTCCCTTTCAAATACAACTAAGACTCCTCTCTATTTGAAAATTCTGAAATGACCTTTGGCCAACTATATATCTAGTTCTTGCTAGGCTCTTAAAATTCAAGATTATTAAGAAGAGTCCTATCCTCAAGCATTTTTCAGACTAAAGTAGGCAGTAGAAAAGATTCCTTAAGAATGCTTATATTTATATAAATACAAGCAAATGCCCACCAAGTGTTCTACTGCATTCAGTTTGTGTCATCAACAAATGACTTGAATTATTGTCACTAAACGTTGATGCTCTCCTTAACTCAGTAACTTTACTTCTGGCCTAGAAATATTTTTACATCTTTGTTACTCAACAATGGCACACAAAGAAAACAACAGGTGTAGAGAACCACAGAGCCTAGAACAGAGCAGATGTTCAAGAAGTGTTGAGCTAATGGACTGGGCCACTAAAACCCATTTCTTGACGTTTGTCTCCAAAAGTGATCATGATTCTGTCACAGCTCATCACTGAATGAAGGACTAGAAAGACTTACACTGGAAGACAGTTGATATCAATAAGTCCGAACAATTGCATTTGTCAGAAACTACCACTTCTGCCATAAACAAGGCAAATCTGACCCCAGGGTACTGGAGACAGTCACAAGTTAACTCTATAATATAGTTTAGGAGCAAAGACCAGAAATGAGTCACAATATCTCTAGCCCAGTCAGTAGCATTCCTGATTCCCACATTAAAGCTTCATCCCTTAGGATAAAGGTTTTGCTTCCCAGCCAGAATACGTGGAGCCCTGAAAGTAAGCTACAGCTGATGCAAAACCACAGAATAAAAGGTGGTACATCCTCCTTGAGAATCTGTTTTACTTGCAGATTTGGAAAGAAACCCATTCTCTGTGCATTTAAACATACTGGTATATATTTTAGGGTGAAATTCAGCCTTCACATTCATTTTCATATCTTTATTGAGGCATAATATGCATACAGAAAAGTATAGATATCATAAGGGTAGAGTTTGATGAATTTTTTAAAAGTGAATACATTCATGGAACTAGCACTCAGATCATGAAATAGAGCATTTACCAACATCCCCAAAGCCACTCTTGCATCCCTTCCAGATGCTATTCCTCCAAGAGTAACCACTCTTCCTTTATTTAAATTTACATAAGCAGAACCATACAACGTGTTTACTATCTGGCTTCTTTTGCTCAATATTATGTTTGTGGTCTGGATATATAACCAATGATGTAATTGCAAGATCATAGAATAGGCTTATGTTCAACTTCAATAGACACTGAAAAAGCTTTCCAAAGTAGTTGTACCAAGTTCCATTTACTTTTAAAATTAAAAAAATACTCAAAAGAAGTTTCATCCTTGGGTTGATGTCCTCACTATGTCTTTGAAAGGTATTAATTCATATTTTGACTTTTTTCAAGATTTTATACTGGGTGACTGGGAAGGGAGTACTTAATTTTAGTCAAGTACACCATAGTTACTGGGGCTAACTTTCACAGTTCTTTAAGAAATTATAACAAAAATTGTTGCACCAGCCGGGCTCGGTGGCTCAGCCTGTAATCCCGCGCCTTTGGGAGGCTGAGGTGAACCTGAGCCTGCGGGTTCAAGACCCGCCTGGGCAGCGAGACCTCATCTCTACAATAAATCAAAAAATCAGCCGGGCGTGGTGGCGTGTGCCTGTAATTCCGGCTACTCGGAAGGCTGAGGCGGAAGGATCACCGGAGCCCAGCAGGCCGAGGCTGCGGTGGCCAGGAGCAGCCACTGCACTCCAGTCTGGGAGACAGAGTGAGACTCCAACTCAAAAAAAAAATTTGTTGCATCAATATCTATCTGCATAACAAATTACCACAAACTTAAGAGCTTAAACAATACACAGTTATTGTTTTACAATTTCTGTAGATCAGGAGTCCAGGCACTGTTGAGTACACTGCTTCTTTATGTCTCTCACTGGCTGCATTCACGGTCTTGGCCAGGTCTGAGTTATAATCAGAGGCTCCACTGGGGAATATCCACTTCCAAGATTCCTTAGATTTTTGACAGAATACACTTCCTTGTGGCTATAGGACTGAAGGCCCTTGCTTTTTAACGACAACTAGCTGGAAGCTGCCCTCAGGTCCTAGAGACCTCTCTCAATTCCTTGCTACGTGTGCCTCTCCACACGACGACTTATTTCATCAAACCAGCAAGGAAAATCCTAAATGGTATAATATAACCACAGGAGTGACATCGCATAATCTTCATCATATTCTACTGATTAGAAGCAAGTCACAGGTCCTGCTGACACTCAAGGTGAGGTGATTACAAAAATGCATGAGCACTAGGGGGTGAAAATCATTAGAAGTCACCATGAGGTCCGTCTACCACATTACTTAATGTACTCTATTGGGGTCTAGCTTTGTGTAAGTATTTTATTCCTATTAGCTCACATAATCCTATCTGATATCTCACAGACAAATATTTGTGCTTGTCAGAGTTATTGGCCACAGATGATCAAAAACAATTGTGAATAATTTTAGTAGAGACGTTTAAGAATTTTTAAATTACATGTATTTAGAGGGTACAATGTGATGTTTCAATGCATGTATGAATTGTGTAATGATTAAATCTGGGTAATTAGCATATCATCACCTTAAATATTTTTATTTCTTTGTGATGATAACATTCAAAAACCTCTCGTCTAGTTATTTTATTTATTTATTGAGTTGGAGTCTCACCCTGTCGCCCAGACTGGAGTGCAGCGGCCGCTCCCGGCCACCACAGCCTCGACCTGCTGGGCTCTGGCGATCCTTCTGCCTCAGTCTTCCAAGTAGCCGGAATTACAGGCACGCGCTACCACGCCCAGCTAGTTTTTGATTTATTGTAGAGATGAGGTCTCGCCAAGTTGCCCAGGTGGTTCCCAAACCCGCGGGCTCAGGCAATCCACTCACCTCAGCCTTCCAAAGGCGCGGGATTACAGACTGAGCCACCGAGCTCGGCTTCATCTAGTTACTTTTAAATGTACAATTTTGTTAACTCTAGTCATTATACTCAGCAACAGAACACTGGAACTTATTCCTCTTATCTAACTGCAACTTTGTACCCGTTGACCAATCTCTCTTCTCATTCCCTTTACTCCTCTAAACTCTTTATCTTCTGGTACCACTATTCTACTCTCTACCTTTATAAGATCAACCTTTTAGGTTCCACATATGAGTAGATCACGCAGTACTTGTCTCTGTGCCTGGTTTATTTTACTTAACATAATGTCTTTTAGGTTCATCCACGTTGCCACAAATGACAGGATTTTACTCTTTATGGCTGAATAGCATTCTCTTCTGTACATATACCACATTTTCTTTATTCATTTATTTATTGGTGGACATTTTGGTTGATTCTATATCTCAGTTATTGTGAATAGTGTTACAATAAACATAGAAATACAGATATAATTTGAACATATTGATTTCATTTCCTTTGAATATATAACCAGTAGTAGGATTGCTAGATCATACTGCAGTTCTATTTGTAATTTTCTGAGGAAGTTCCATACTGTTTTCCAGAATAGCTGTACAAATTTACAGTCCCACAAGCAGTGTGTAAGGATTACCTTTTCTCTATCTCCTCACCAACACTTGTTATCTTTTGATTTTTTTGATAGTAGCCATTCTAACTGGAATGAGGTGATATCTAATTGCAGTTTTGATTTGCATTTTCTTGATGATTAGTGATGTTGAGCACTTTTTCTTGTATCTGTTGTCCATTTGTGTCTTCATTTGAGAAATGTTTATTCAAGTCTTTTGCCCATTTTTTGATTATTATTTGAGTTTCGTCATCACATTGTTTGAGTTCCTTATATATTTTGACTATTAATCCCTTATTAGTTGTATGGTTTGAAAATATATTCTCCCATCCTGCAGGTTGTTTCTTTTCTCTGTTGATTGTTTCTTTTCCTGTGCAGAAGTTTGATGTAATCCCATTTATCTACACTGGCTTTTGTTTCCTGTGCTTTTGAGGTTTTATACTAAAAATCTTTGCCTAAGTCAATGTCATGGAGATTTTCCTTATGTGTTCTTCTAGTGGTTTTGTAGTTTTGAGTCTCACATTTAAATCTTTAATCCATTTTGAGTTACTTTTACATATAAGATAAGAGATAAGGGTCTAATTTCATTTCTCTGCATGTAGATATTTAGTTTTCCCAGCACTATTTATTGAAGAGGCGGTCCTTTCTCCATTGTGTGTTCTTAGTAGTTTTGTCAAAAATCAGTAGGCTGTGGTTATATGAATTTATTTCTGGGCTTTCTATTCTGTTCCATTGGTTTGTGTGTCTCTTTTTATGACAGTACCATGCTGTTTTGGTTACTGTAGCTTTGAAGTATGTTTTGACGCCAGGTAATGTGATGCCACCAGTTTTGTTATTTTTGCTCAATATTGCTTTGGCTATCTGGGGTCTTTTGTGATTCCACACAAATTACAGGATTTTTACTATTTCTGTGAATAATGTCATTGGCATTTTAATATGAATTGCATTGAATACTGATTCTTTTCAAAGTATTTCAAAGAAATTGAAGGAGAATGAATTTTTCCAAACTCATTCTCTGAGACAAACACTACCCTAATACCAAAACTAGACAAAGACACAACAAAAAAAGAAAGCTGTAGGTCAATATTCCCAAGGAACAAAGATGCAAAAATTCTAAACAAAATACTAATAAACTGAATTTAGCAGCACATTAAAAAGATCATTTGCCATGATCAAGTGAGATTGATCCCAGTGATACAAGGATGGCTCAACATATGCAAAGCAATAAACATGAAACATCACATTAACAGAGTAAAAGACAAAAATCACATAGTCATCTCAATGAATGCTGAAAGCGTCTGATGAAAATTAACATTTTCCTTCATGATAAAAATTCTCAGCAAATTAAGTATAGAAATATCATACATCAACATTATAAAGACCATATATGACAAATCCAAAGCTAACACCATTCTAAAAGGGGAGAAGCTGAACATTTTCTCTTTAAGATCTGGAGCAAGAGAAGGATGCTTACTTTCACCACTTTTATTCAACATAGTACTGGCAGTTCTAGCCAGAAAAATCAGGCAAAAGAAAGAAATAAAAACCATCCAAATAGGAAAGGGAGAAGTCAAATTATCCCTGTTTGCAGATGACCCAAAAAATGACTAGAATTAATAAATGAATTCAGTAAAGTTCCAGGATACAATATCAACATACAAAAATCAGTAGCATTTTTATACACCAATAGCAAAACATCTATTTAAAAAACCAATAAAGCAATCTCATACGTAGAAATAAATTGAACCAAGGAAGTTAAAGATCTCTACAATAAAAATAATCAAATATTGCTGAAAGAAATTGAAGAAGACACACAAAAAATGGAAAGATATCCATATTTATAGATTAGAATAATTAGTATTATTAAAATGTCCAAACTTGTAGAGATATTTTTGTTGGAAGGATATTGGGTAGATCACAAGATCTATAGAACCCAGCTTAAAGAGTGAACAAAATTACCAGTCAGAATGGCCATTATCAATAATTCAAAAACTAACAGATGCTGGAGAGGATGTGGTAAAAAGAGAACACTTATATACTGTTGGTGGGAGTGTAAACGAGTGCAACCTCTGTGGAAAGCAGTGTGGTGATTCCTAAAAGCTCTAAATATCAACCTCCCATATGACCCCGCAATCTCCCTACTGGGAATATACCCTGAAGAACTCAAATCACTCTATAAAAAAGATACCTGCACATGTATGTTTACCGCAGCACTGTTCACAATAGCAAGAACCTGGAACCAACCATGCTGTCCATCAAAAGAGGACTGGATTTTAAAAATGTGTTAGATAAACATGATGGAATACTATGCAGTCATAAAAAAGAACAAAATCATGAATTTCACAGCAACGTGGATGGAACTAGAGTCCATAATACTGAGTGATCTTTCACAGCAACAAAGATCTGAGTATCACATGTTCTCACTCATAAGTGGACCTTGAACATCTGTCGTAAAACTTTAAGAAAAGGATCGACAGTGGTGGGAATCTATGAGGGGGGGACAGGGAGGGCAAGAGTGTTGGGATTAATGGTAGTGAATATCTGTCTGGGGACCGGGGGGACACCCCTTATCAACAAGGGTGCCTGAATGATGCATATTTGTATACCTAACCCTTAACTGTACCCCACAATTTTAAAATAAAAAATATGGTTTAACAAAAAAGAGTAGACAAAATTAAACAGGATGGGGGAGATCAGCATCCAGAAAGTAGCCAAATGACATGGTAGGAAGGATCATGCTCCCACCCTTGCCCCGCTCCAAGAATGTAGTCTAAACTACTACCACAGTTGGTTTCCAAAATCTGTAACCAGTACAGAAGTTGAAAATAAAATAAGCATTTAGAAGTTCTATAGTAATTGGACAACAATTTTATCTCTTGAGAACACAGTCTTATAGATTAGAATCTGTAGTATGTATGACTTTTTCATTTATTATTTATTAATCATTTTTCCAATCATTTTTATTGTCTATTATAAAAGTATGTTTCCAGAAGATTAGATATTTTTTAAAACTAGCCCTTTAGTACAGATAGCTTGTGAAGTTTAACAAAAAAGAGTAGACAAACTCTCATGGCTGACATTTGTGACTAACTTTAGAGATGAAGTCCCAGGAGGGGACATGTGAGTTTTGGGCCTAGGTAATGTCTACCATCGTAGAGTTTGAGGATCTGCTGTTCACTGCTGCCTCAATCTCCTGGGATCAGGTGATCCTTCCACCACAGTCTCCTGAGAAACTGGGACAACAGGAGCACATCATCACACCAGGCTAATTTCTTTTATTTTTTGTAGAGATGAGGTCTGACTATGTTGCTTAGGCTGGTCTTGAACTCCTGGGCTCAAACTATCCTCCCACCTCAGCCTCCCAAAATGCCGAGGTTATAGATATGAGCCACCTCACCTGGTCTGTAGTCTTGACTCTGAAATCTGTGGGACAGACAGGCAGTCTGGAAACTCAGTCAGGTTTTTTATGTTATAGTCTTGAGGCAGAATTCCTTCTTTTCCAGAAAACTTGGGTTTGCTGCAAAGGCCTTCAACTGAATGGATGAGGCCCACCCACATTATCAAGGATACTCTTTTTTACTTAAGGCCAACTGATTGTAAATGTAAATTACATCTACAAAATACCTTCAGAGCAATGTCTAGAATAGTATCTGACCAAAAACCTGGCACGATAGCCAAATGATGTCAACCATCACAGTGACATACCCACTAAATTTTATTGACTATTTTACAGGATGCTCGGGATTGTGGTGAAGTGTGATGACCATTCTCAGTATCACTATGCACTGAAGACCTCTGTTAAATGACAATATAGCAGAGCAAAAGCCCAGTCCCGGTCACTAGTACCACATCATGGAGACATTAACTGACTGGCTGATCTCCTAAGGGGTAGCACCAGACAACAAATACAAGGATGAGGAAATCAGACATGGGAAGGAGAGGGGCAACAGAGGGCCAGGGTTTGGGAAGGCAGGCCTGAGGAAAGGGCAGTGAAGGCTCCAGTTGATTGGCACAGGCCTGGGAGGTAGGTGTGTGGGAAGAGGCAATAAAAGAAGCTGGAGAAGGGTAGACTTGCCCCTCTATCACACTTCCCTACTTCCTCATATTGAAGGGGCTGGCCTTGGCAAATAACCTGAAAAATATTTATTCATCCGTTTGCATTTCAAATTTCAGAATTTTACTTTACACACAGAATTAGAAAAAAAGAAAATTATGTTCACCAGAAGAAAATTTAGCCAAAGGATTATGTCCCTGGATATTTCAAGATAACTGACTGAATTACTTTTTAAATTGAGGTTGAGTTTTGAGGTGAAGTGTTTTTGGTGTGGGTTGTGGGTGTCTTCAATTCTTTCAGAACTAAGTCTCCCCATTTTAAATAAGGGCCTGTTCCTGTTCAATCTGAATCCCACATTTGGATCTTTAACCTCAATTTGACTGCAAGAGGAAGGGAGCCCACCATGCCTGTTTTGAAATCTGCCAGGCAGACAAGCAATGGGCTCAGTTGCTC
This sequence comes from Carlito syrichta, assembly GCF_000164805.1. NCBI lineage: Eukaryota > Metazoa > Chordata > Mammalia > Primates > Tarsiidae > Carlito > Carlito syrichta. Next base: position 14,492 of record NW_007041748.1, read on the forward strand.
CCCACATCTCAGCAGTCATGCAGGCACACACAGATCCTGTGTCAAGCTCCCCTGGGAAGATGAAAGAGATAGAATTTAAATTGGGCTTGAAGTTGATGCTTTAAATTGAAAACATACATCTTTTTCTTCCAACTTTTTATTACAAACATTTTTAAATGAACAGAAAAGCTGAAAGAATTGTGCAGTGACACCCATACATTCACCACCTAGATTGTATACTTAACATGTTGCAATATTTGCTTTATCTTGTATCTATCTTTTTATATATCCCTCTATCATCTACTGGTTCATCTTATTTTCTGGATACATTTCATAGTAAGTTGCAAACATTAGTATGATTTACCTAGACACTTCAGCATGCATCGTATTAACTAGATTGAACTGAGTTCTAGGAACCAGAAGTAACAAGAAAGCTTTGGAATCAACCTAAGGTATCATTAAGGGATGCAATCAGTATCCAATACAGCATAGTTGAAGGCAATGATTGTACAAAAATAAAATTCCTAGGAGAAAAAACTGAAATATAAGTGCAGTTCATGATGGAATTTTTCCTTCCCTTGAAAGATATTCCTTTAATGTTTATCTTTAGTCATTATGTGCATATATCTCATTTAGCAATGTACAAGGTATAATGTAGATATTCATTAAGTATTTTAACTATTTGTATGTGAAGTTTTCATTATTACCGCATTTATTGCTACTGTGATTATTTATTCAGTAACAATATATGTAGACATTTCCTGACAAGCACTTGTATAATTCATGTATAGGCACGCATGTGTGTGTGTGTCTGTGTGTGTATTTAGACATTAATTTTAAAAAAAGAATGCAGTAGTTACCTAGTGCCAACCATAATAGAGAGGCACTGAAATGACTAAAGGAGTTTTCGCCCTATGACTCCCAAAGGATATATTTCTTTTATCTTTTGTACTGTTTTATTTCAAACCTGTCTATTCCTTTTCCTCCTGCGGTTCATTTTATATCATGTAGTTTATGGACGATAGCCACTACCCTTTCTTGGTTTGAAAATTTGCTTTGACCTAAAACACCTCATGATTTTGACAAATGGCCAAATCAATCCAGTTTTAACTTCTTGACCTGAGGCAAATAGCATGCCTCTTTTGTTTTCAGGAACCTTGGTTCTATATTGTTTTCTAATCTGTCACAATGCATTTGTCTCAGAAGGTAGCCCTTCTCAAGGCAAAAGTATTTTTCTTACTTCACTAATGATTAATATGATCTATGTAGTGTCTACCAAATAGCAGATCCTACACTGGATCCTTCACTGGTTTTGAGCATTCAACAGCTAATTGTGAACTGCTAACTATGTGCCAGACACTGTGCCTGGTGCTGGAGATACAATGGTGAATAATATGGACACATGAAGCTCAAAATATTTTGCAGGATTATTTGATTTACTATTAATTTTTAGATGACAATTTAAATTGCAATTGAGACAAGTATTAACAAAAAAAGTGGTATTAGAATTTATAAAACAGAGAAAGCCTTTATCTAGTCTGGGAGGGTGTCTCAGGGTGGGGAGTGATCAAGGAAGGCTTTCCTAAGGAAATGACATTTTATCTGAGTCTTAATAGATGAGTAGGAGTTGGCTAGGCAGAAAAAGAGGGTATGTGCATTCTAGGCAAAGAGAACAAGATATTACAAAACCCTTGATTAGAAAGGACCTAACTACAATCAAGCCAGTATGCTTGGGATTCAAAAGGAAGCCAAAGAAACATGCAGGCGCTAGATCACCTGGAGTCTTGTTGGCAATATTAAGGATTTGGATATTCACCCACTCATTGATGGGCAGCCACCAAAGGATTTCAAGTAAAATTGGAAATTTATCTGATCAGATTTGTATTTTCAGAAGATCACTCTACAAAGAACTGAGTATCACATGTTCTCACTCATAAGTGGACCTTGAACAACTATCGCTATAAGAAAGGAAGTGGAGGGAAGCGGCAAGATGGCGATGGGGCAAAGTGGTCTGTGAAGCCCTCTGCAAAGGAGATCTGCAGTGGGTCTCTGACTCTCACCCCTGGGGGGCTATGGAACCAAGCAACGCAGCCTGCTCTTCATATGGAGCTCAGTTGTTGCCAGCTGCGGCATCGCGACGGACTGGACAGTCACTGCGGCACAAACAGTGCCACCACCGCCATCGCCATCGCCGCTGCAGCCACCCGCCCACCCTCCCCACCCACCCCCACCGCCGCCGCCGCCGCCGTGCCTGCCGCAGCCAGCATGACAGCAGTAGCACATCGTACCACCCAGGCCAGAGGCAACCCACTTCAAGCCACTTCAGGGAAGATCTGCTGGGATCGCTGCTACCTCTCTTGCGACCCAGAAATCCTGGCCGCCCGCCCTGTGTCTCCTGTTGTCTACCCTGAGGCAGGCAGCCATCTTGTTCCTGTCCAGCCCCACCCCCTCTGGGGCGAGCAGCTGAGATAGCACCACCCGCTGGCGATTCAAGGTAACAACACCGAAACGGGAGAAACAAGCTTGATAAAGACATAGACCAGAGTGCTGAACGGAGGGTAATCTGAACTGTCCTTCACAGCAGACCATGGGCAACTGACCCTAACTGAAAACTAATGTACCAGCTTGAAAAGAAAACTAGAAATCAGACCTGAAAGGACATTGGACTTAAACGAAATGTCTCAGAGTGTGCTTCATTGATTCTGTTAGTTTAATGACTTAATTCTATTCCTACTGTGTTGTTCCCTTTTTCTTTTTTCCTTTTCCTTTTCTTCTCTTTTCTTCTCTCTGTAAACCATATCTTTGTATAGAGGAACAGCACACTAACAAGGTGGTTGGTTAGCTTGTATGTTAGCGTCACTATATGTTTTATATTTATTTTTTATTTTTTGTATGAGAGTCAGTTCGTCTGTAGCTGTGGTCTATTGTTTTTATCTGTCTCAGTATAGGCCTCTCTCTCTATTTGTTGGCACACTCGTTTGTTCCCCCCCTTACTCCTCTATCTCTCCACTCCTCTCTTCAACCCACTATCTGCTCCATTCTCTCCCCTCTGCTAACCACATTTTATTTCAGGGAGTAAACCTACAGCCCCACTGCACGGACAGATTCCAGGGCAGTGGGAAGTGGGTTCCACATTATCCACACACCTGTCAGCGAAAACCAGGACCTGCAGATAGACTTTGAATCACAGCTCCCCCCTTAGGTAAATCTCAAAACTGCACAAAGGATCACCTCCAACCTTCAGTGCAACTCCAGAATGGAACAAAGTAAGAGGGCATACATAAAGAATAGGAGATTGAACAAACAGAAGTAAAACCAATCCTTTTACCCCTGAATAACAGAATAAAAGAAGACGGTGACGTGGAGGAAAAGAAAAAGTAGGGAGGGGGAAATACCGCACAAATGAAGAAAATCCAAAAGAAGAATATAGGTCTCACACAGACCAATGGGAAATTAGACACTGAGAAAACAGATTCTGGAACACAAACAATGAAGAGCCCCCAGAATGACTGGTTACATGCAGCAAACCCAGACATCAAGACATTAATGGAGAGAATTAAAAAATCAAGGAGGGACAAGAGGAAAATAGGAAGGAGCTGATGTCAGAAATGACAGCAGTACAGAATACTGTGATGGAAATGAACAACAGAATAATAGGCATGGAAAGCAGAATCAGCCAAGCAGAAGAAAGAATCTCAGAGCTCGAAGACCAAGACACAGAACTAACCCAAACTGTCAAAAACATAGAAAAGAAGCTCAAAAAGACAGAAAAAAACCTGCAAGAGATGAATGATCACTTCAAGAAACCAAACCTAAGAGTAATTGGGCTTCCTGAGGTAGAGAGAGAAACAGAAGCCACACTGGAACAAACATTTCATGAAATCATTCAAGAAAACTTCCCTCGTCTCATTAAGGATGAAAAAATCCAAACAAAGAGATTCAGAGAATCCCTGCAAGACAAAAAATGAGAAGACCAACTCCCAGACACATAATAATTCGCCTAAACAAAGTAGCTACAAAAGGAAAAATCCTAAAGGCAGCAAGAGAAAAAGGCCAGACTACCTACCAGGGAAAACCAATTAGAATAGCAGCAGATTTATCCACAGAAACCCTTCAGGCCAGGAGAGCCTGGAGCCCTATCTTCAAAGTTCTAAAAGAGAAACAATTTCAACCAAGAATAACCTACCCAGCCAAACTAAGCTTCATTAGTGAGGGAGAATTGAAATATTTTCAGACATCCAATCCCTAAGACCTACGCTGCCGCCAGATCACCTCTACAAGAAACACTTAAGAAAGTACTGAACACAGAAGAAAAAGAAAAAAGAACAACAGCATTCTTCACAAGAGTACAGGCAAAAGATTAAAAACACACATGAGCCAACTCCAAAACCCAAAGAAAGACAACAAGCAAACAGGAACAACTCTGTAAGAACCTTATGACAGGGATCAATTCTTGCATTTCAATTATTAGCCTAAATGTGAATGGACTAAATGCACCACTGAAAAGACATAGAATGGCAAAATGGACAAAATATCATCAGGCAACAATCTATTGCCTTCAAGAGACTCACCTCACTAGAAAGGACACCCACAGACTCAAAGTAAGAGGATGGGACCAGCAAACTTTCAGGTGAACGGAATACAAAAAAAGGAGGAGTAGAGATCTTAATTTCAGACAAAATACCCTTCAAGCTATTAAAAATCAAAAAAGATACAGAAGGCCACTACATAATGATAAAAGGCTCAATCCATCAACAAAAAATATCTATCCTAAACATATATGCACCCAACATAGGTGCGCCAACTTTCATAAAGCAACTTCTTGGAAAACTAAAGAAAGATATTGACTCTAACACTATCATAACTGGGGACTTTAATACCCCACTCACACCCTAGACAGATATCAGGACAAAAAATCAGCAAGGAAATCCGGAACCTCAATGTGACTTTGGACCAAATGAACTTAACTGATACCTACAGAACACTCCATCCAAAGACCACAAAATACACATTCTACTCATCACCACATGGAACATATTCTAAGATCGACCACATACTAGGCCATAAATCAAGCATAAGCAAATTTGAAAGGACCAAAATTCTACTAAGCACCTTCTCGGACCACAGTGGAATAAAAATAAACATTGACACCAACAAAGACCCCCCAAAACACACAAAAACATGGACACTAAACAGCAGGATGCTAAACAACTCCGGGGTCAATGACAAAATCAAAACAGGGATCAAAAGATACCTGGAAACAAATGAAAATGAAGAAACATCTTACCAAAATCTCTGGGATGCCCTGAAAGCTGTAGTAAGAGGGGAATTTATATCCCTACAAACACACATGAAGAAAATGGAAGGAACAAAAATTCACAACCTAACAAGCCACCTAAAGAAGCTGGAAAAGCAAGACCACAAAAACCCTAATTTCAGCAGAAGAATCCAGATCACCAAAATAAAAGCCCAAATCCAGAACATAGAAGACAAAAAGATAATACAAAAAATCAATGAAACAAAAAGCTGGTTCTTCAAAAGGATAAACAAGATCGATGGTCCCCTAGCTAGACTGACCAAGAAAAAATGAGAAAAAAACCAAATAAGCACAATCAGAAACACAAAATATGAAGTCACTTCTGAGCCTGAAGAAATACAAAAGATCATTAGAGACTACTACGTACTCTTGTATGGAAACAAACTTGAAAACCTTAAGGAAATGGAGGACTTTCTGACATCACACAACCTACCTAGGTTGGAACAAGAAGAAATTGAGACCCTAAATAGACCAATAGCAATCAAGGAAATCGACTACGTAATAAGAAAACTTCCTACAAAAAAAAAGCCCTGGTCCAGA
>NW_007041749.1:0-719 GCF_000164805.1 Carlito syrichta
TTCGGAGGAGACACGAATATTCAGACCACAGCAAGGACTTTACTTTTTCTTCTGAGAAAAGAATTAGTGCATTTTCAGTTAAATGACTGAGAGTTGTATATGTTAGGAGATATTCTCACCTTGTTATTGTCTTCATTTGAAGATCAAGTATATGAGGGATATCCCCCCCACAAAACAGCAATTATCTTTTGGAGGGCAGGCTCCTTATAGTACACTCAGAATTTGTTACTCCGGATCAAATGGTCAACCAAAGTTTTTATCTGGAAGTTTTGAGTACGTTGTATCATGATTTGTGGAAGAAATATCTGTGTTTTGTCAGAGGTGACTGATTCTTCCACTGTGATAACACACCTGCCTACACCATGTTGAGTGTTCAATTGTTTTTTTTTTTTTTTTTGAGATGGAGTCTCACTCTGTCACCCAGACTGGAGTGCAGTGGCTGCTCCCGGCCACTGCAACTTCGACCTGCTGGGTTCCAGCGATCCTTCCGCCTAGCCTTCCAAGTAGCTGGAACTACAGGCACGCGTTACCACGCCCGGCTAATTTTTAATTTATTGTAGAGACGAGGTCCTGCCAAGTTGTCCAGGTGGGTCTCGAACCCGTGGTCTCAGGCAATCCACTCACCTCAGCCTACCAAAGTGCTGGGATTACAGACTGAGCCACCGAACCCGGCATTTTTTTACTTTTAACCAAAAACTACATGACCCCCATGCCTCACC
>NW_007041750.1:0-646 GCF_000164805.1 Carlito syrichta
GCAATTGAAGAAAGTCCCTGTTTTTTTCCTAGATTATTTTGTTATTTTAAGTATTTCGACCACAAGAAAAAACATTGGCTAGGATCCTTAAAAAAAAAAAAATAAGCCAGGCTCGATGGCTCAGCCTGTAATCCCGCACCTTTGGGAGGCTGAGGTGAGTGGATTGCCTGAGCCCGCAGGTTCGAGACCCACCTGGACAGTGAGACCTCATCTCCACAATAAATCAAAAAATCAGCTGGGCATGATAGCACATGCCTGTAATTCCGGCTACTCGGAAGGCTGAGGCGGAAGGATTGCCGGAGCCCAGCCAGTGAGGCTGCGGTGGTTGGGAGCGGCCACTGCACTCCAGTCTGGGCGACAGAGTGAGACTCCAACTCAAAAAAAAATAAAAATAAAAATAAAAAATAAAAAAATAAAAAAACAGTTTTATTGAGGCTGGGTGTGGTGGGTGGCTCATTGCCTGCAATCCCAGTGCTTTTGAGAGGGCGAAGGCAGGAGGATTCATTTTGAGGCAGAAGTTAGAAGACATCCTGGGGCAACATTAGCAAGACCCTGTCTCTGCAAAAAAAAATCAAAAAACAAATGTATTGGAGGTAACTGAGCTACAAAAATGGCACATTTTTAAATGTACTGTTTGATGAGTTTT
>NW_007041751.1:0-622 GCF_000164805.1 Carlito syrichta
CAAATTGTGGGGTACAATTAAGGGTTAGATATACAAATATGCATTGTTCAGTTACCCTTGTTGATAAGGGGTGTCTCCCTGTCCCCAGACAGATATTGAATACTGTTAATCCCACCTCCCTTCCCTCCCTGCCCCCCCATAGTTTCCCACCACTGTCAATCCTTTTCTTATAGTATTATGATAGATGTTCAAGGTCCACTTTATGAGTGGGAACATGTGATACTCAGATCTTTGTTTCTGTGAGAGATCACTCAGTATTATAGACTCTAGTTCCATCCAGCTTGCTGCGAAATTCATGATTTTGTTCTTTTTTATGGGTGTTTCTTTTTTATAGTATTCCATCATGTGTATGTACCTAGATTTTTAAAAATCCAGTCCTTCTTTTGAATGGACAGCCATAGTTGGTTCCAGGTTCCTTGCTTATTGGTGAACAATTGGCTGCAATTAAACATACGTGGTGGCGGTATCTTTTTTATTAAAGTGATTTTGAAGTTCCTTCAGGGTATATTTCCCAGTCGGGGGGATTGCGGGGGTCGTATGGGGAGGTCGATATTTAGAGCTTTTAAGGAATCGCCACACTGCTTTCCACAGAGGTTGCACTAGTTGACACTCCCACCAACAG
>NW_007041752.1:0-672 GCF_000164805.1 Carlito syrichta
GTCAAATGATATCATGAGACACCTTTTCGCCAGCAGTATAATTTCGGTTTGTTTAAGGAAATCTAAAAAATGACAAAATCCATAAGTACTACAGAGGATGCTGTTTACTCCCATCTCGTTTAGTCTCTTTACATTCAATTCTTGATTAATGTGGATGGAGAGAAGATAGTTATAAATACATGACACTTTACAGATTTGCTTGTGCTAATAATTTAAAGAATGTTAACCTTTTCAAATGTATTTATATACAAATCTCAAATTAGAAATCCAGATTCTACTTTCTACTTTGGTTTAAAATCCTCCACTTTCCCTATAAAACTACATTATCTGTAAAATTGTGAAGAAAAAAATTCTGTCTTTAAGAATTTTTTTTTTTGAGTTGGAGTCTCACTCTGTTGCCCAGACTGGAGTGCAGTGGCCGCTTCCGGCCACCGCAGCCTCTACCTGCTGGGCTCCAGTGATCCTTCCGCCTCAGCCTTCCAAGTAGCCGGAATTACAGGCATGCGCTACCACGCCCGGCTAATTTTTTGATTTATTGTAGAGAGAGGTCTCGCTGCCCAGGTGGGTCTCGAACCCGCGGGCTCAGGAAATCCACTCACCTCAGCCTCCCAACGGCGCAGGATTACAGGCTGAGCCACCGAGCCCGGCAAGAAATTTTTTAAGAATAAAATT
>NW_007041753.1:0-1058 GCF_000164805.1 Carlito syrichta
CTGGGCTCAAGGAAACTTCCTGTCTCAAACTCCCACAGTGTGGGTGTCACAGGCATGAGCCACTGCATCCAGCCTAAATCAACTTTATGAGAAACAGTGTGTATACAATAAAATGTCTCCATTTTAAAAATGTATAGCTCAATGAATTTTAACAAATGTATACAGCCATGAAACAACTGCCTCAATCAAGATAAAGAATATGTGAATGTACAATATGTTTATCCATTCAACTGTTGATGAACATTCGGATTGTTTTCTTTGGATTGATTAAAGTTTTGAAGAACATTCATGTAGATGTTTTTCTGTAGAATTTTTAAAACCTTTTTATTTGTAAATAGAGAAGTATTGCTACTGAATCATATGGTAGGTATATATTAAACTTTATAAGCTACTTCCAATCTTAAAAATATACATTTTAGTTGATAATATTCAAAGGTGTCAAGAGAGAATAAATATATATTCAATAATTATTCTTTCATTTAGTAAACCTTAAGTAGTCATTTGTCATGTGACAGTACAATTTTTGAACAGTGCGTGTACAGAATCTAACACAATCTCTGCCTTGAAGATATTCAGAGAATATGGAAAACATATTCCTTTCACATGGATGAAAAGATATCACTCTATAGGTAACGCAGTTGAGCAAGCAATGCTTGTATAATTGGATATGCTAAGTTGTAGGTCTGATTCTGCTATCAACTAATTAACTTTGAGGAGAATCTTAATCTGTCTGAGTTTTGTTTTTTTTTTGTTTGTTTGTTTGTTTTTGAGTTGAAGTCTCACTCTGTCACCCAGACTGGAGTGCAGTGGCCGCTCCTGGCCACCACAGCCTCGACCTGCTGGGCTCTGGCGATCCTTCCGCCTCAGCCTTCCGAGTAGCCAGAATTACAGGCGCATGCTACCACGCCCAGCTAATTTTTTTTTATTTTATTGTAGAGATGAGGTCTCGAACCCGCGGGCTCAGGCAATCCACTCACCTCAGCCTCCCAAAGGCGCGGGATTACAGGCTGAGCCACCGAGCCCGGCTTCTGTCTGAGATTTATTATTTCTAAAAAGAT
>NW_007041754.1:0-981 GCF_000164805.1 Carlito syrichta
GGGCTTTGCCTTATCACTTTAACACCTGGCAGGGCACTGGAAAGGGCTCTGTACACAGTCCAGAGGCAAGTTTCCACAGAACAGGACAAGAGAGGCACCCCACCACCATATTGAAGGTGGTGCAGGACCAACAGATCCGATCTCTGTGACTGATGGATCAACTATTCAGGGCTTGACCATGGCCCAAAGGCAATATCCTGAGAGCACAAACTTCAGAGGGACCTGATGAGTGCTGAGTTCCAGGCACCCCATCCCCTACCCTGAACCAGCTCTGGGACAAAGCGTGTGGCCAGAAGGGAGGAGGAAGAACTCCAAAGAGATCAGTGGTGAGTCTTGGGCTGACACAAATCCCCTCCTTCCCAGTGATCCTCTGAATGTCAGATCCACAGAGCTGGTCCATGACTGGGAGGGACAAACAAAGGTGGAGCCTGGACGTCAGTCACAATAGGAGAACTCCATTCCAGGATAAGCCTGGTTGTGGCATCCCACTAAGAGGATACACCTGGGGAAGAGACAATCCTGAACCTCCCCACCAGAGATCTCCCTGACCATAGAAGAGTTACAGAGGAGCCCTGCAGCCACACCAACTTCAACTGTCCTTCTCCCTAGCACCATTTCCTGAGAAGAGAGGGAAAGATGTGACTCTTCAGGAGAGACCTGATTACAGGAACAATTACAGCGTCTGCCACAAGAGGGCAGGTTTTTTTGTTTGTTTGTTGTTTGGTTTTGGTTTTGTTTCTTAAATTTTCAATTACCTTTTTTTTTTTTTGAGTTGGAGTCTCACTCTGTCGCCCAGACTGGAGTGCAATGGCCGCTCCCGGCCACCGCAGCCTCGACCTGCTGGGCATCGGCGATCCTTCCGCCTCAGCCTTCCAAGTAACTGGAACTACAGGCGTGCGCTACCACGACCGACTGATTTTTGATTTATTGTAGAGATGAGGTCTTGCCAAGTTGCCCAGGCGGGGTCCAGAACCCGCAGGC
>NW_007041755.1:0-2476 GCF_000164805.1 Carlito syrichta
CCTGCACTTTCAAATATTCATTGTTACTGGTCCCTCATCCTTACTCATTTATGAGCACTAAATACCTCCTGCTTCTAGGCTCTGTGTCATCTTGTCTTTGTGTCACACCTGAGATGGAGGATTTATAAATCTTTAAAAACAGATGAGAAAAAAATCACAGGGGATTCAGAATCAACTGTTGAGTCACATTATCAACATAGTAGTCATAGAGAAGCCTAATGTTAAAATTAGCAATGAAATCAGGTGTCAGTATAATACTACCTCTTTCCACCTCAGCTTTCCTCTTACTCATTGATGCCTTTTGTTAGTTTTATTGGTTCCTCTTCATCTCTCTGACTCTTAATTTTAGAGGCACCAGCACTCAACACTCGGCCTCCTTTTTCTTCCTGTGTGGACCCCTTCCACTTGTAATCTCATCCAGCCTCATGACTCTATCTGCCGTTCGTATGCCCTTTGTCTTTTTATATTTATATCACAGGCCAGATGCATACTCAAACTACAGAAACTCTTGTTTACCATGCTTACTTGATAATTGCACTTGAAATTCTAGTTAGCACCTCACATTTAACATTCCAGAACTAGCTTTATCCCTTCTGTGTCCCATTCCTGTGAAGTCTTCTTTACTTTAGGTAATGCTCACTCAGTTCTTCCCATGGTTCAGGCCAGAAACCATGGGTCATTCTGGCCTCTCCTAACTCTTTCATTTCCCACTTCCTGTTGATTGTAGCTTTAAAACCTACACAAAATCCGGTCACTTCTCTTCACCTTCACCACCACCTCCACCTGGTCCACATACCATCATTTCTCACCTGCATCATGACAACAGACTCTTGCTGGTCTCCCTGCTGCCTACTTCAATTCTAATCATGCAGAGTGGTCCTAAGAAAAATTAAGTCCAATTGTGCCATTCTTTGCTCTAAACCCATCACACTTCAGAGAAGAAGTCAAAATTCATTTACAAAATGAATTAAAAAATGCCCTAGGGTGCACATACAAACACACACACACACACACATACACACAAAATTCAAAAATGTCCTATGGGTACACACACACACACACACACACACAACCCTCCCCACCTTCACCTCTTCCCTCTGACCTCAAGACATCATCTCCTCTGAGTCCTGTCCTCCTCTGCTTTCTTCATTCTTCCTCCTAGATCCTTCTTGGTTTTTTTTTTCCCCTTGGCCTCTGACTTGCTTTTTCTTCTGCCTGGACTGTTCTTTCCTCAAATTTCCATGTGGTTTATTCCATTTCCTCATGCCTTTGCTTTAATATCCCCTTTTCATGGATGCCTTCCCTGACAACTTAAAACTGTAAACCCTTCCTCTATTCCTGACTACACTCTAAACCCAGGAATTTTCTATTTCTTCTTGCTTCTCATTTTTCTTTTAATTTTTATTTTTTTGTGTGGCTATTGTTAATGAAATTGTGCTTTTTTTTTTTTTTTTTTTGAGTTGGAGTCTCACTCTGTCACCCAGACTGGAGTGAAGTGGCCGCTCCCGGCCACTGCAGCCTCGCCTGCTGGGCTCCGACGATCCTTCCGCCTCAGCCTTCCAAGTAGCCGGAATTACAGGCGCACGCTATCACGCCCGGCTGATTTTTTGATTTATTGTAGAGATGAGGTCTCGCTGCCCAGGCGGGTCTCGAACCCACGGGCTCAGGCAATCCACTCACCTCAGCCTCCCAAAGGCGCGGGATTACAGGCTGAGCCACCGAGCCCGGCTTGAAATTGTGCTTTTTATTCAGGCTTTTTTTTATTGTTGGTGTATATGATGTGGATTTTTCAGGTCAGCCTGGACTTCGAGAGTGTCAGCCTAATGGGTCAGCCAACCAAACCCCAGAGAGGGTCATCGAGGGGCTGGTAAGTCTAGTCCCGGAAGTGTCAGCTCTAATGGGCTGGCAAGCCAAGCCCTGAGAGTGTTGCTGGTTCAGTGGGCTGGCAAGCCTAACCCCGGGGGTGTCTCAGCTTTGGAGTCTCATCTTCTTCCAGTAGCTTTCCTGGTTCAGCCGGCTCTGTCAGCTGGCAAGCCAGCCTCTAGGGTGCACATCTCTTTGGCCCCAACGATCTTTTACAGCTCTTCAAGTAGCAGCTCTTCAGGTTGAGGTTCTTGTCTCATGTCCAAGAATAATGAGGGACACGGACAGCCAGAAAATGAGAAAGCAGAATTTATTGAGAGGACAGAAAAGCTCCCACAGAGGGAGGGGACCCAAAAGGGGTTGCCCACTTCTCATTTTTCTATACATTTCTTATCACCACCTAGCAAACTATACAATTTGCCAGTTTATTGTTTATATTTTCTATCTGTTATCCCAATCACAAAGTAAGTTCCATGAATGCAAGACTTTTTTATTGTTGTTGAGTTGGAGTCTCTGTCACCCAGGATGGAGTGCAGTGGCACCTTCACAGCCACTGCAACATCCACCCACTGGACCCAGGTGATCCTTCTGCCTCAGCTTTCCAAGTAACTGG
>NW_007041755.1:2923-5995 GCF_000164805.1 Carlito syrichta
TTAGAACGTCTCAGTGAAACAGGAAATGCTCCCCCAAAACCTGGGTAGTTACAATGTAAAATTGCAAATGGGCAAAGTGAAAAGTAATGATTTTTCCTCTCTGTCATCTATAAAATTAGGATTTAAGATTTTGTCTTTTTGGCATAGGGCATCAGGTTGTTCACAGCCTATTTGCAATATTCAAGGGCTAGATAAGACTTCTCAGTTCAAAGGACAAGAGCTTTTGTCTGTCAAGTCTTGCACTATGAGTTTCAGTTTCAAAAATCATGTAGGCCTGATGGAAATAAAATTGAACTTGAGTTTGAGTGTCAACTCTGAAATTTACAGGCATCATTACCCTGCCCGAAAATACTTGATTTCCTCTTCTGCGAAATGAGACAGATCTTATCTAGGCTCCTTTATACCCATCCAGCATACTGCATTGTTCTATAATGTGATGTTAATGTGAGCTACTGTTATCAGTGCATAATCCACATATCGAGTTGTTTCCCCAAATGCTGAGAAGATTAGGAAAGAAACAAAAATAGACAAAAAGTGTGGGTTGTATATTCTTTGCCAAGAAGTAGTTTGTTTCTTTTTCATAGTTATGTCACTTCTTTGTGTATTAATATTTTATACATAAGGTGTTAGAAGCTCTAACCTCATTGGCTGGAGAGGTATTTTAATAGGCAGATTATGATCTTGAGAGGAAAAATAAAATTTGGTGTAATTTGATAGGACTTCACGCCTGGAAAAGATTTAAAGTCTTGACCAAGACTAATGCAAGTTATGATTTTAATTACAAATCCTGGTTAGATTTCTTGCTTGCCATATTAAGCAGAATAGATTGGCTATTTGTAAAGTAATAATGCCATCTGTCAATATTTTTGCTGTTTTGATTGAGAATTTTTTTTTTAAATGGAGCTATTGCAAAGGTCTATGCTTCTAGAAATTATGAAATGAAATTATTTCATAATAATTTCTAGAAAGTATTTATAACTTCACAATCTATCATGGAATGCTAGTTTGTGACAGACAGTTCACAACTGGTTATTTCTAATTTTCACTGGTAATTAAGATTACTAGGTATTCCAAGTTCTAACCAAAATATGTAATTAAAGCTACTAGAAATAATAAAAAATGAAACTGTATGCACAGAATATAAGGAATGTAAGATTTTTTGGCAGGAAAATTTTTAAGACATAAAAAGATACACTTCTGTTAAGAAAAAAAGAGCAATTTTGTCCTAGTTTAGAGGTTAAAGATTGATTTATAATTTAAAAAGAGTCAAAAATTAAATGGATAAAAAATGGATACAGAAAGTTGTAAAGAGAGAATAAGAAAGCAAGAATTTTGTTATTTTTCTGTTAAAAGAACAAAGTTTTCTTGGATTATTATACAAGGGTCTTCATTACCTGTTGAATATTCTGCCTAGGAGAAAAAGAGTCACAGTCTTCTCAAAATAATTTCCTGTGTTTCATTTTGTCTTATCAGGGTCTTTGATTACTTAAGAAAACTTAATATTAAACTTAACATTAAAAAAAGACATAACTTTCTGTATTGGTCTTTTAAATTTTTGTCATTTAGTTAAATAGATACCTGAATAATGTTTTAGAGTGATCTGTGATCCTATTTAATCAAGGATTTTAAATATTTTGGTATTTTTGACGTTATCAAAACTAAATTATAAATATACTGCTTTGGAACTCAAACCAATTTTGATTTTCCTGAGGGACCTAGAAAATCTCAAAAGATTTGTTTTCTATCCTTAGAAAGCAAAGATGTTAAACTAGGCTTATTTGATATGTTAAATTACATGTGAAACACTGTCAAATAAGAAGTGATCCTAAACATAGAATTTTTGTTATATTTGCTATAAATATGTTATATTTGTAGGTATATGTTATTAATATAAGTATTAAGAAAATTGCACACAATTTCTAGAAATCTGATATGTCCTGGTATAATGTTATCAGTCATAATTTGAGTTATTATCTTTAAAGTGTTATAAATCACAGAAATAATCAAATTTTCTTGTCAATTGCATTATAATGAACTCTCTTCAGGTCTCTGACCCTGGCCATTTTAAATCTTTTTTCATTTGCACAAGTTATTGCTTTCTCTGATGTTTTCTTGAAATCAACTACAGACAAAATTGGTATATCTTCAAAGAGATTCATGGAAAAGACACTGACAAGGACAGGTTCTGAGAACTTGAAGGTCACATCACTGAACTTGATAAGAACTTTCAAATCTCTAATAAGAAATTGATTGAATCACAAATATAAAATTATAATTTTTATGACTTTATTGCTGGTTCTTTAATGTTTTGTTTCCAGTCTTAAAGAGTATTTTTTCTCTTTTTTTATTAAGTAATATAGCTTCCAGCAATCTGGTAAATTATATTTTGGAAACAGATTTGAAACGATTATCTTTTTCTCCCTATCTGAGTCTTCCAATATTCAATAACTCTTATTGAACATTCTGATTTTCATAGCAATATGGTTAGTTACATAAATTCAATAAGAATGTTATCCTTGTAGCAGGACATGATTGGAAACATTGGTTATATTACCAAGACTTTGACCTGAATGTCAGTTTTGAGAATGATGTACATTGAATCAGATATGACCAGACCATTTTAATGCATTAAGGTTGACTTCATGGAGCCAGTAAGTCCTTTAGAGAAAACCAGCCTGGTACCTGGCTTAAAGAGATCCCAGTCTTAAAGGCTAGTTAGAAATGGCAGTTTCTGGCAGACTCAAGAAGCTCAGAATATTTTGGGAACCTTGAGAAGAATTCATTTAATTCTTTAGACATTACAGGGGAAGTCTGGTGGTGAGTCCCTGATTTGTCTTCCTAAACTGGAGAGTTTTTTTTTAATTCTATGTTTAGCAATTTATTTATTTTTTAGAGATTGTGTTCTTTCTATGCTGCCTAGGCTGGACTCAAACTCTGGAGTTCAAATAATCCTTCCTCAGCCAGGCTCGGTGACTCAGCCGGTAATCCCGTGCTTTGGGAGGCTGAGGTGAGTGGATTGCCTGAGCCCACGGGTTTGAGACTCACCCGGGCAACTTGGTGAGACATCATCTG
>NW_007041756.1:0-683 GCF_000164805.1 Carlito syrichta
ATATAGATCTGGAATCTTAACAAGTTTCAATTTAGACAGAATAAAACATTCAGAACTTATGTGAGAAACACTGCAATTGTCAATTATGAAGGCAGAATTATACCATGTATTCCAACGTATTAAAGGGAAAAAGAGATATCAATGGAGTAATATACAATTCGTAAAAAATCAATCCCTGCATAATGAACATTTCTAGGCCCAACCCTGAATTGTAACCATTTTTAAGGTAAAAAAAAATTAAAAAATAGAATAAACAAATAAAGTCAGTTGCATGTTTTACAGCTTTCATTTATTTATTCATTTATTTTAATTTTTAAAAAAATGTAGGGTACAATTCAGAGTTAGATATACAAACATAAATTATGCAGTTTCCCTGGTTGATGAGGTATGCCCCTCCCTTCCTTAGCAGTATCCTTCCACTGCCAACCTCACCCCTTCCCCTAAACAGTTTTAAACTACTGTCAATCAATTGCTTACAGCACTATGAGTGATCAAGTTCAGCTCATGAGTGAGAACATATGAAACTCTGTTCTTTGTTTCTGTCATAAATCACTGAAAATGACCTACCTCATATCCATCAAAAGGTCTGCAAAATCCTATCTGTCTTTTTCATGGCTACATACTATTCTACTGAGTATATACCACATTTATTTTATCCTTTCCAGCTTTGATGGGAATCATGG
>NW_007041757.1:0-746 GCF_000164805.1 Carlito syrichta
CACAGTTTTTTTATTCTCTCCCCAAGCTCTGGGTTAGTCTCTTATCCTCCCGCCTCCTATCCCTGGGGCATATTTACATAAGGGCAAGATCAAACAAATTCAACAGTGTCCACAGTTTCATTTCTTCCAAATAATTCTCTAGTTTTGCAGCTCTGACATCTTGAGGTCCCCAGTGAAGAGGGGGAAGTTCCTTGGGGATGCCATTTTCCCAGCACTGGGTGCACAGACTCGCCACCATGATGCAACGGGCCTGGTCGCCAACCTTTCAAAATGACCTTTCTCCATTGCCCAGATGGCAGGGACGCCAGGCAGGGAGGTGGAGGGCTGGACTGTTCCAGGCCGACCACCCCAGCCTGCCTCTACCCCAATGCGGGCCCTGGTTTACCTGCATCGTTAAGCACTCATGAGAACCTCTCACTTTTCTTCACCAAGACCTGGGAAGCCACTCTCTCTTTGAGACAATTTAGCGAGTGTCACGCAGTCCTCAGTGGCCGAGACCCGCGGGGTCATGCACAGTTTCCACCCTCGACCCTTGGGCTTCAGGTTAAGACATTGGGGGTCTCCCTGTGGCGACCGCACTGCTCCCAAGGCCCCAGTTCCTGGGTGTCCAGCCTGCACCATCGTGCCAAGCGGGGCCAGGCATCCCCCCCATTGACCCCAGGTTAGAATAGTGCACCTTAATTGCCCCAAGGGGATGGGGCTGCAGGGACTGCAGTGAGCATGGCACTGCAGCAGGACAAGCTGAG
>NW_007041758.1:0-709 GCF_000164805.1 Carlito syrichta
CCCAGAAATCAATCCCACTTGGCATGGTTTCTAATTGAATTCATTTTACTATACGTGGCTGAGGATTGGTGTCCGAAATGCCGATGAATGCCTTCCAATGAATAATTGAAGAAAAAGCCTAGAGATTCCACACCTGCACCAACACTATGGGAGCTCGGTGGACATCCGCTCGGAGAACAATCCTAGCCCATGATAGCGGCTGCTTTCCAAAAGCTCTTGAAAGTCTCTGGAAGTTGTCCTAAGTTAGGCATCCAAGCCACCAGACAGGTTTGGTCTCCGAGAGAGCATTGAGAGTAGGTGGCACACGGCCATGACCTATCCCCACCCCGAGCTGTACATGACGAAAGGTCTGCTTGGTTGAGTGTGGCCGAGAAGATGATGCTGTGTCTCCCCTCAGCTCCCAGACCGGAGAGTCAGTGTCTTCTTCCTTCCAGCTCTGAGTCATGGAGGCTCCGTTCCTGGCAAGTGAGTCCCAGAGGCTGGGGCTTCCTTCCGCCATCTGTTGCCCACTCACAGGATTGGAGCTCTGTGCAGGGCCGGGCAGGCCGGGACAGTGGGGTTCAGATTGTCTTCACGCTGCTTTTCTTGTAGAGCAGAGGTTACATGCTGGTGGCGATCACCCGTTAGGACCTGGACACCCTGGCCTCACTCAGCACCCACCCCTGATGCATGGATGTCATTCCAAGAGAAGTGGGTCTCTGTCCTTCCC
>NW_007041759.1:0-612 GCF_000164805.1 Carlito syrichta
AATATTTTTCCAGGCTTTTGATGCATATATTTAATATTTCTCCAGAAAGGTTGTACAGCAGCAGCACATGATAACATATTTTGTTATAACCTAATAACATTAGGAATTATTTTTAAATCTTTTTCTGCCTGCATTAATTTGATTGCTACTGAAGTTAAGCATTTTTTCGTTTCATTTCTTGAGTGAACATATGATTTCTAAGAATTATATGTAGGCACTTACTGTTTCCATCACAGATCTAACCAAAAAAAGATACTGCTGGAGCTAAATAGGCAGAAGAGAGAAAGACAGAGAGCCATGAGACGTTCTTAAAAATTACAGCTGAGTATGCTCGAAATAGTTAATCCAGGTAGGTGCCAGTTTCAACTATAAGGATGTTTAGGGTACCTTTTAATAAATTAAATTTTCTTGCTGCCTGATTTTCTTTCTTTCTTTTTTTTTTTTTTTAGTTTGGACTTTTGACCTTTTT
Source organism: Carlito syrichta (assembly GCF_000164805.1). Classification (NCBI taxonomy): domain Eukaryota; kingdom Metazoa; phylum Chordata; class Mammalia; order Primates; family Tarsiidae; genus Carlito; species Carlito syrichta. The sequence continues at coordinate 470 of NW_007041759.1, forward strand.
CCTCCATTTTTCAAATAAATCTTAGTACATTTCCTGAGTCAAAAAGTTATTATTTTTTTCAGATTCAGACCTATTAGTTGATGATGAGCAATCTCCTCCTCATTTTTCTTTTCTTGTCTTTCATATAAATTAGTGTAATGTAA
>NW_007041760.1:0-809 GCF_000164805.1 Carlito syrichta
AGTCCATCTCGAAAAATAAAAATAAAAATAAATAACTATTAAATAATATAGTTTATTGCAGGTTAAAGACCAAAGCATCTTGCCAACCACTGGAAATAAACTCAACAAAAAGAACAGGAAAGCAGAAACATTATGCTATGCTAGATGCAAACTAAAAATTAAGAATATCAACAAATAATTTGACATCATTTAGAGTAATCCAAAATCATTAGAATTATATCTAAACATATCAAAAACGGGAAGGTAGTTCAAAAGTTATCTTGAACATGAATGATAAAAAGAACTACTTGAAGCCAAAAAGATATAACAGAGAAATCAAAGTAGTTTATTATAATATTTGAAAAAAAACAAAAAAGTCACCCCTAAACTGTATTTTTTGTTCAAGTAGCTATATGTGACAAATTTGTAAATGTAAAGACACTCTAAGAGAAAAAAACAACTAAAGTTTATCAGTCAATAGGGACAAATATAAAATGCTATTAAATCCAGAAATGTCCCAAAAGTCACTAAAGGTTATTTCTGTGAATACAGAAGATACAACAATAAGAAAACCATCTAGCGTGCTATCTCCATTGAAATGAGATCCCCCTCTAACAAATTCCCTGAATCACCATTTTTCTAATTATCAAGCCAGAAACTGTTGAGCTAAGATATGAAAAAGTACCATTGGCTATGACTTACTTTTAAAGAAGCACAAGTTGTGATGTGAGGTAGAGAACAGAAAGTTAACTCCCTAGGGAACTAAGATTATGCTAATGTACAGCTGAAATGTTGACATGCATCTTATTTACTGTCAGCATGCGATGTAG
>NW_007041761.1:0-612 GCF_000164805.1 Carlito syrichta
TAGACAGTTCTTGGGTTTGATAAATTTTGCTCTTTGCCCAAACTTTTCCACAATAAAGTTTAAATAAAATGGGGGGGGCAGAAAGACTTCAGGTATCCCTGAATATTTCCCACATTTAATTTAACAAGTAAGTTATGGAGAGGGTGGAGAGAAATATCTCTTCAATTGATTAAGATTTATTGGGCTCAGTTATGTTCCAGGCACTGTACTTTAGAGTAGCTTTAATATGTTGTTCCAGACACACACACACACACACACACACACACACACACACACGGGGAGCAAGCACACCCTGAGCGGGAGAGCTCAGTAAGCGTTAATATCCTGTTTCTTGCAACAGAAGGCCAGTGTTTTGAAGGGGTTGCCTTTGCAGGCGCTGCCTTTACCTTCAGCACCAAGGCCAGCGCACCTGGCTCGCCGGGGCTCCCGGAACCTTCCGCTGTCCCGGACTCTCTTGCCCAGAGCTGTAAAAAAGAAATGTTCTTCCTCAATGAAATGCGCTTTCCTAACTCATGAATTGCGCTTCACGAAGTGGCCGTTGGCCAGTAGGAAAAGTGTTCGACAATGAGAGATGAAAATGTTTGATTTATTGGAGACCTCCCCCTCACACCC
>NW_007041762.1:0-909 GCF_000164805.1 Carlito syrichta
AAACCGCGAGACTCAGACTCATGTGTTGCAGCATGCACCAAGTGAGAATAACATAGATAGCCCCTAAAGAGCGCTGCACATTTTGAAAAGCTCCATCCCCGGGAAGATGCACATGCACAACAAGCCTCACAGAGGCCGTCTACGCTTATTCAGCAAGGCCAACGCGAGAGTGACTGCATTTCCTAGCCTAGAGAAACGCCAAGGGGTCAAACGTTTCAGGGCTCAAACAGAAGGCAAGCACTGCTTTTCTACAAGTGAGTGTGTAGCACTCATTTCACTCAGTCTGACACCATTGACATGCTCATTCCTACATGTGAAGTATCGACATAACATGCTCGGCTATGCTCATTCAAGCCGTACCTTGAGAATCGTGTATTACAGCGTACAGCACACAAGAATCAAACTACTGGAAAATACATCACAATGCAGTAAACATTTGACACAGCATTTCCCAAGCTGATGCACACTCACAGCCAGCAAGCCAAGCCTGTCAGCTCTTCCTCGTAAATGCCAACGGAAGAGCAATGGCTTTGGATAGGAGACGGACAGGTCAAATCAAAAACACTTTAGAATTCAGTAGGTGAACAAATCATGCTTTCCCAAAGATGACAGCGAACCGGTCATGTCGCTCAGTGTGGCACCATGGAGTTGTGCACTTTGTATACAGCAAACGTTGCATACAGCTCTGCTAGGCCTTTGCATTCAATGTAGGATAATACACGCTGAAAAACAGGGAGAATCAGGCGTCACGCCAAAGACCAAGCCACTATAATACTTGTTGCCCCCCCATTCAGTGACGTGCCGTTTGGAGGAATGTCTCCCATGGAAGACTGTTGTTTTCCGGAAAGCAAACAATGGCTCTCGGGCCTCGGTGGCAAATGAACCCGCAAGCCATTGTATTCCGTGTGA
>NW_007041763.1:0-969 GCF_000164805.1 Carlito syrichta
CTTCCGAGTAGCCAGAATTACAGGCGTGTGCTACCACGCCCAGCTGATTTTTTGATTTACTGTAGAGATGAGGTCTGGCTGCCCAGGCGGGTCTCGAACCCGTGGGCTCAGGCAATCCACTCACCTCAGCCTCCCAAAGGCGCGGGATTACAGGCTGAGCCACCGAGCCCGGCTCATTGCTATTTTCTAATGTTATATTTCTGTGCAATCTACAAACTCCAATTTTGTATCACATTGGAGATTTGTTATCAGAAGATAACGCTTCAGTAACAGTGTCCTGCTTCCCTTTCTGGTCATGTCCCTTCCTCAGAAGTTGCTCCATGACACCTTGGTGACTGACTGTCAGTCTGGTATGGCTCCAGGTTCTTCCATACCTGGACACAGCTCTCAAGAGCAGCCTTCACTGGATCAGGCTTAGCTTTTTGATCTCACACCCTCTTCTGTGTACTGGTGTCAAAGAGCTCAATGGAGCTCATTATGGCACAAGAACAAAGGATACAACATATTCACGTCCAAGTGTCTCTATTATTATTCTATGCTATTCTGCAATAGAACTTCAGTCGATGTTTGAACTCCTATGTAGGTTAATTAATCAGGACAGAGCTTCGAATTACTTGACAATGCGGACTTCGATGCACTGTGGTTGAAGAAATAGGGAGGAGCAGCAAGAAAGAAAATGGGAAAGTTTGACAGGATTGGCCTTCTTTTAAATTATGGGAAATAACATGGAAGATATATTTGAAAGCATTAGAACACTTCACTGAGAATAAAAGACTTCTTTACTTATTTTCAGTAAGCAAACTTTGGATTTTCCCACTGATTTCCATCCAGTGGTGTCATTAGTCTTTACTTCACTCAGTGTCTTGTGATCATAGGATGACCTTGTGTCATTGTTCCGTGTATCATCATGCACAGCATTTTCTCCTTTATGTTGATCATTCTTGTTATGAAAAGAGAATCTGTTGTTTT
>NW_007041764.1:0-1133 GCF_000164805.1 Carlito syrichta
TCTTCTTTTTGTGGTGGAATCTAGGAAAGAAAATATTGTCATTAATAGAAGCTGTAATAATGACACATGAGTATAAGAACTTTCTACTTGAAAATTAATCTATGGGATTTTTGGTTGTGTCTATTACCAAAATCGCTACTCTTTAATCATAAAACACAAACAAGGAAATATGATCCTTGTCTGTCCCGCAGGTCTAGCTCATGTGAGAAAAAAAGTCTAATCAATAGTCTGCAAATGTGTACAAAAATATAATTAGAATGAATAAGACCTAGTATTCAATTGAAAAAGGCTGGCTATAAAAAACAACATTGTCTATTTTAAAATACCGAAAAGAGTGGAATTAGAATACATTTTTCATAAAGAAATAATAAATGCTTGAGGTGATACACACCCCAAGTGCACTGATTTGATGATTAAACATTGTATGCCTATATCCAACATCGCATGTGCCCCAAATATTTATGAATCTATCATATAATTCATGTACCCATAAGTAAAAATAAAAAAATTAAAAATTGAGACCTATTAAAATTCAATGTGGTCTAAACAATTGAAGAGTATTTACTCATTATTTAATAATTTGGGGGTATTGTTAAATTCTGAATTCTCAGGTTCTTAAAAATTATTTGTCCTTTAAATAATAATGTATTGACAATTTTAAGTCAGTTATATTGAGAGATATCTGACAGATTGTTTCGTCAATTTTAATTGAACAATTTGGATTGTCACAAATGCATACAATGACGTAGCCACTAGAGAAATCATAATATACAATGTTCTAGCACCCTACATCCCTATCGCAGTCCATTCTTCTTTCTAACGTTGGCTTCTGATATTCACTGATCTGTTTTGTGTCTTAATGATTTTGTGAATTAGAATTTTATGTAATTTAATTAAAAAGTTGTTTTTATGTCTGGCATCCTTTAGTGAACTTACCACTTAAGAATCATTTGTGGGCCAGGATCAGTGGCTCAGCCTGTAATCTCAGCACTTTGGGGAGGCCGAGGCGAGTGGATTGCCTGAGTCCGAGGGTTTGAGACACACCCAGGCATCTTGGGCGAGAACTCGCCTCTGTAATAAATCAAAAATAAGACGGGCATGGTAGGACGGGCCCGTAGTTCCGGTTACTTGGA
>NW_007041765.1:0-785 GCF_000164805.1 Carlito syrichta
GGCGACGGCATAGGTGAACTTGTGAGATTCTCTGAACGTGAGTTCCCAAAAAGGCTATCACTTCGCTACCCCCATCCCCCAGCCCACCACCAACCGCGCTGGGGGCAGGCCCGGGAACTTCAGTCCCACGCAAGGCCAGATATTGCGCCCCCGCCCCACTGCTGCCGTTCTACTCGTGTGTGGAAGTCTCCGGTCCCAGCCCCCTCCAGATCCCTCCCCGGCTGCATTGTCTCCAGCCCGGGCACCCGGCATCAAGCCGCCGGTCACACAGGGAGGCTCTGGGCACCCGCCCCTCAGAGACGCTGGTTCCATTTCTGGCTGAAGTCCTCTGTTGGGTCCCAGCGCCACTCTCGCTGTCTAGAGCCTGCCCTTTGGAATTTTGGAGCTCTGGAACTCCGGGTCCACCCTGGCTGAGGCACTCAGCGTGAGACCCCAAATCAGAGGACCCAGACAAGCGGAGAAAAACAGATCTGCTTAAACTGCCTTGCCATTCTCCAGGCAGAGACTTCCATTGCCCTGCCCACCCAGCAACAAACTTTACCTCATTTCCTAAGGCCAGGTATTGCAGCGTGCGGGGAAGTTTTGGGTCCCTGCTCCCTCCAGCTCTCTCCCCGGCCGGCACCCGGCACCGCAGGTCGCACAGGGAGGCTCTGAGCGCCTGCCCCTCAGAGACACCGGTTCCATTACTGGCTGAATACTCTGTAGGGACCCAGTGCCACTCTCATCATTTACAGCCTGCCTTTTGGAACTTTGGAGCTCTGGAACTCCGGGTCCACCCTGACTGA
>NW_007041766.1:0-785 GCF_000164805.1 Carlito syrichta
ATTTTCAGAGAATTTAGCCATTTGCATTCTCCAATTATATAAATCAGAGGTGGAGAACGGCCAATAGTGAAGGGGCGGTGCTCCAGTTTCATCTGGAGGCCCAACAGCACGGAGGGGGAGCGTGGTGGATTCTGCGGGTCCCGCCTCCGGTGCTGGAGCTCCCCAGCCAGTGCGTCCCCACGTTCCTGCTGCCGGTCCGCACCGGAGTTCCTCTGCTCGGGGCGCAGGAGCTGGTTCCCCAGCAGCCCCCTCCGCGGCACTCCCTTCGGGTGCCAGGGGTGCCGAGGGGACACTTGGATAAGGTGGGGGGAAAAACAAATCCTCTTGCTTGGAGTCCGGCAGGACTGGATAGAGCGGAGGTTTGGTCTGCGCCTTGTCTTCCAGAGGCTTGCCATTTGGCTCACCATTCTTGATTTTTCCTTCCTCTGTGGCCAGAATCTGATATGACGGTCCCACCTGTGCCTGTGGTGGAACAAAAGACTTGGCCCATGGGGGAGGGTTATGAATAACATCCTGCCACATCAGGATATAGGGTACCTGGTCCGGATGGTCACATTTCTCCCAGAGAATAACATCTTTAACCTGAAAAACAATATGTGGTGAAAATATGCCTTCCGGTGGCCAACCTATGCCAAAGGCTGGCCACTCTGTCTTGCAGAGTTCCCAGAGCTGTCTTTTTTGAATAATTACATTCAGATTGTCAGCCCTTTCTTTAACGTCTGAGAAATGATCAGTCATGAGAGTTAGAGGAGAGGTTAGTTTCTGTCCCATGTTTTCCATCCTCC
>NW_007041767.1:0-656 GCF_000164805.1 Carlito syrichta
CAGACTGGAGTGCAGTGGCCGCTCCCGGCCACCGCAGCCTCGGCCTGCTGGGCTCCGGCGATCCTTCCACCTCAGCCTTCCGAGTAGCCGGAATTACAGGCATGCGCCACCACGCCCAGCTGATTTTTTTGATTTATTGTAAAGATGAGGTCTCGCTACCCAGGCGGGTCTCGAACCCGCGGGCTCAGGCAATTCACTCACCTCAGCCTCCCAAAGGCGCGGGATTACAGGCTGAGCCACCGAGCCCGGCTTATTAGTTGCTTTTTAATGCTGGTGCTCCTGTGTTCGGTGCATATAGATTTAGGATGGATATTTCTTGTTGATGGATTGAACCTTTTATCACTATCTTGTGTCCTATTGCATCTTTTTAAATTTTTTGATAGCTTAAAGGTTGTTTTGTCTGATATTAAGATCACAACCTCTGCCTTCTTTTGTCATCCATTTGCCTGGAAACTCATTTTCCATCCTTTAACCTTGAGTCTGTGTGTGTTCCTTGCAGTGAGATGAGTCTCCTGGATGCAGCAAATAATTGGTTCAAGGTTTCTTATCCAGTTTGCCATTTTGTGTCTTTTCTGTGGTGTATTTAGTCCATTCACATACACGCTGATTATTGAAATGTGATTGTTTCTCCCATGAGGTCTTATAAATTTTTTTTT
>NW_007041768.1:0-807 GCF_000164805.1 Carlito syrichta
CAGGCCACAAGCAAAAACTGGCATAGTCACAATAAAGACCTAGTTGGGTACAGTAATTTTGGAGATTTTGTACAGAATATTTTTGTGACAAATCACAATTTTGTAATCTCTCCTCCAAAGAAAAGAACAGAACACACTTTCCTTATGTAAGCTTAATTTCTGAACTCTTAGTGATTTTATATGTTCATAGATTCTGTATCCCATTTCTTCTACCACCATTCAGGAACACTTTGAAATAATCAATGGCTTTATATTTTAATGTAATTAGTAGCACCATGGTTCCATGATTGGCCTATTAACTTCATATATTTGTCAATTATGTTGGAAGAAAAAAATATACAAATACACACACACACATACACTCACACACACAACAAGAGGGTTTATCTCTGAAACAGAGCTGAAAATTTTTTGGAAACGCTTGACAAAGTATATCGTTTGAATTCAGATTTACGTCAAAGCCTCAAATTATGTTTAGATAGAAAAAAAGGAAATTTATTTGGATCTCAAATAGAAAAAGACTAGACTGTTTTAAGTTAGACTGTAAGAGAGCTAGGATTTTTACTGTCATATTACGTGATTTCAAAAATTACACCTTTGGTTTAATTATTGGTGATTGTACTGTCATTGTCTTCTTTTGTGTATTTAACTATGTGCAGAATCAATTTTATGTAGATACTGAACAGTGTTAATCACATTAGTGATTTTCTAAGCCTGAAGATTTGAGACCAGCCTGGCAACTGGTAGAGACCTCATCTCTACAATGTATCAAAACAACTAGCCAGGCATGGCTGCGTGTATCTGTAG
>NW_007041769.1:0-850 GCF_000164805.1 Carlito syrichta
CTGAAAGACATAGAATGACAAAATGGATAAAATATCACCAGGCAACAATATACTGCCTTCAAGAGACCCATCTCACTAGAAAGGACATACACAGACTCAAAGTAAGAGGATGGGAAACAAATTTTCAGGCGAATGGAACACAAAAGAAAGGAGGAGTCGCGATCCTAATTTCAGACAAAATACCATTTAAGCTATCAAAAATTAAAAAAGATACAGAGGGCCACTACATAATGATAAAAGGTTCACTCCATCAACAAGAAATATCTATCCTAAACATATATGCACCCAACATAGGCGCACCAACATTCATAAAGCAACTTCTAGGAAAACTAAAGAAAGACATTGACTCTAACACCATAATAACTGGGGACTTTAATACACCACTCACAACCTTAGACAGATCATCAGGACAAAAAATCAGCAAGGAGATCCGGAACCTCAATGAGACTCTGGACCAAATGGACTTAATTGATACCTATAGAACACTCCATCCAAAGACCACAGAATACACATTCTACTCATCACCACATGGAACATATTCTAAGATCGACCACATAATTGGACACAAATCAAGTATAAGCAAATTTAAAAGGACTGAAATTCTGCCATGCACCTTTTCGGACCACAGTGGAATAAAAATAAACATTGACACCAACAAAGTCCCCCCAAAACCCACAAAGACATGGACACTAAACAGCATGATGCTAAATAACTCCTGGGTCAATGATGACATCAAAATAGAGATCAAAGATACCTGGAAACAAATGAAAATAAAGAAACATCTTACCAAATCTCTGGGATGCCTTAAAGCTGTAATAAGAGGGAATTTATATCCCTACAACCACACATG
>NW_007041770.1:0-794 GCF_000164805.1 Carlito syrichta
ACCAAACACAAGAGATTCAGAGAATCCCCGGAAGACAACAAATGAGAAGACCAACTCCTAGACACATAATAGTTCGCCTAAATAAAGTAGGCACAAAAGAAAAAATCCTAAAGGCAGCAAGAGAAAAAGGCCAGATCACCCACCATGGAAGACCAATCAGAATAGCAGCAGATTTATCTGCAGAAACCCTGCAGGCTAGGAGAGCTTGGAGCCCTATCTTCAAAGTCCTAAAGGATAAACAATTTCAACCAAGAATAACCTACCCAGCCAAGCTAAGCTTCATCAGTGAGGGAGAATTAAAATCTTTCCCAGATATCCAATCCCTAAGAACTTATGCAGCCACAAAACCATCTCTACATGAAACACTTAAGAAAGTACTAAACACAGAAGAAAAGGAAAAAAGAACAACGTTCTTCACAAGAGTACAGGGAAAAGAATAAAATATACACGAACCAACCCCAAAAGCAAAAGAAAGACAAAAAAAAAAAAAAAAAGAAAAAACCAAGTGGAAGAACAATAACTCAATAAGAACTCCATGATAGGGATGAACTCTCACATTTCAATAATTAGTCTGAATGTGAATGGACTAAACGCACCACTGAAAAGACATAGAATGACAAAATGGATAAAATATCACCAGGCAACAATATACTGCCTTCAAGAGACCCATCTCACTAGAAGGACATACACAGACTCAAAGTAAGAGGATGGGAAACAATTTTCAGGCGATTGCAACACAAAGAAAGGAGGAATCGCGATCCTAATTTCGACAAATACCATTTAAGCTATCAAAA
>NW_007041771.1:0-655 GCF_000164805.1 Carlito syrichta
AACTGGTCAGGAAACTATTCGGCTTGCTCACCAGCCAACAGGTCAACTAAATTTTCAGCTCGCTCACAGGCCAAGAAGTCAGCTAATTAGTTGGCTTGCTTGCCAGCTGATTAGGTAAGTCAGCTCGCCAGTTGGCTCGCAAGCTGGCCAACTAGTTAAGACAGCTCACATGTCGGTTCACTCGCTGTATGACAAGTTAATTCAGCTCACCAGTCAGCTCATTCACCGGCTGACTAGCTATCTCTTCTGACCATTCGGCTCACACACTAGCTGACTAAAGTCAGTTGACCAGTCAGCTCACTCACTGGCTGATTAGTTAAATCAGCTGACAAGTTGGCTGACTCACTGGCCGAATAGTTAAGTCAGCTGGCCATTCTTCTCACTCACTAACTGACTAGTAAAGTCAGCTGACCTGTGGGTGCTCTCACTGGCCTACTAGTTATGTAAGCTAACCGGTCGGCCAACTAGCCAGCTGACTATTTAAGTAACCAATCGACTGACTAATCGGCCATGTGAGCTGACACGTTTGGTCACCTAACTTGTGGGCCGACTAGTTAGGTCAGCTAATTAGTCAGCCAACTAGTCTACCCACTACATAAATCAGCAAACTAGTCAGCCCAAATAGTTAACTGAGCTTACGTGGGGGCCAACTCGT
>NW_007041772.1:0-605 GCF_000164805.1 Carlito syrichta
CTGTGAAGTGTCTGTTCATGTCTTTTGCCCATTTTATAATGGGGTTGTTTGTTTCTTTATTTTCAGCATGTTTGAGTTCCTTGTAGATCAAAGATGTTAAGCCTTTGTCAGACCTGGAGTTGGCAAATACTTTTTCCCAGTCTGTAGGCTGTCTCCCTGCTCTCTTGATGGTTTCTTTGGCTTTGCAGAAGCTTGTCAGTTTAATAAGGTCCCACTTGTCTATCCTCTCTCTTATGACCTGTGGGTTTTGAGTTTTGTTCAGGAATTGGAGGCCAGTTCCGATTTCCATGAGGGTATGTCCTTCATTTTCTAAGGTTCTTATGGTTTGAGGTTTTACATTTAGGTCTCTGATCCATTTGGAGTTAATCTTTGTGCATGGGGATAGGTATGGGTCCTGTTTCAATCTTCTGCATGTGGTCAGCCAGTTTTCCCAGCACCATTTACTGAATAGGTTCTCCTCTCTCCAGTGATAGGTGGTAGAGGCTTTGTCGAGGATGAGTTGATTGAAAAATTGAAGTTTTGCTTCTGGAATCTCAATTCTATTTCCATTGATCTATATGCCTATTCCTATACCAATACCAAGCTGTTTTGATGATTGTAGCTTT
>NW_007041773.1:0-771 GCF_000164805.1 Carlito syrichta
CGGCACTGGTAATCTGACACAGGTCTCCTTTAACAATATGTAATGAGGCCTTCCCTAGAGATTCTCACTACAGTGCATTGCATTTAGCTGAATATGTGCACAAAAGACTCACTGGACGTAGATTTTATCACTCAGACTACTCAAAATTATATGCAAACTACTGAAAAAGAAAAACATGCAGGCGTCAAGTTTTCTTTTTTTAAATCTTCCTTACCGATAGATAAAAGTCACAAAAGGCAAACACTTGAGGCTATCGTGCTCATTAAATTTTAAAATTCCATTTCTGCATTTTCTATTTGTGCAAATAAAATCTGAAATAAGCAAAGCACGTGGGTACATTTTCAAATTCATGCTCGTATTAATAAAGCAAAATTCAAATTACCCATACACATATTATGGTATCGTCTTCATTAATTTTGTGGTAGGCTGGTTGAATAATTTTACCATGACAGAGAACAGGTTCTAAGGAATCCAAAATGTCTATCTTCCTCTTGGAGAGTAGGGAAATTTGAATAAAGAATACACATGAACACACTTAGCATTTATTCAAGACTCCAGTCCTAGTCCCAGATATCCGATAACTTACTGTCTTTATAAACTGGGTCACAAGAACTCTGGTGACAAACATTCATCTATAAAAGGAATACGGTTGATTTAGGTCAAGATTTCTCAAACTATAGGCTGTGGACACTTGAGGATGTATGATCATGTTCTTGGAAGCCTGAGAATGTTACAGGATATCTTGCTTAGAATACGATATAAATATGACTA
>NW_007041774.1:0-787 GCF_000164805.1 Carlito syrichta
GATTCACACTGTTTCTCGATTTTATTGCCCTGTCTCTGTGTTGCTATCAGTACTCTCGAGTACTGCATAGCTATCAGTACTCTTTCTTATGTGTCTTTCTTCACCTTTTCCCAGCCCTGTGTCTCGTTCTCACCTGATATTTGGTATGTATATCTGTTTTCCCTCTCGCACTTCTCTCTTTCTAACTCCCTATTGACCCCCCTTCCTCCATTATTTTCCTCTTCTATATGCCTCCTTTTAAAATCTAGGGACCAAGACTGAATACTGCTGAATAGACAGACTGTAAAGCAGAGGGAAAAGTGAACAAAGCCAGAAAACCCTCATAAGGAAGAACAGGTCATTGCAGAAGAGAAATAAAAGCAACCCCACCTTCCCTCAAAAACAGAATTGAAGAGGGGGAGGGAAAGCGGGAGAGGGAGAAAAATCTACAGAAATGAAGAAAAACCAAAAGAAGAGTATGGGTCTCTCCCAGACGCCTGGGAGAGCAGACACTGAGAAAACTGACTTTGGAATACAAACAATGAAAAGTCCCCAGAATGAAGGGTCTCAAAATGCAAATGTAGATATCAAAACAATAATGGAGAGACTAAAAAGAATTGAGAAGACACAAGAAGAAACTAGGAAGGAGCTGATATCTGAGATAACAGTAATAAAGAATACTGTGAATGAAATAAATAACAAACTGATAAGCATGGAAAGCAGAATTACCCAAGCAGAAGAAAGAATCTCAGAGCTTGAGGACCAAATATAGAATAATCCCAAACTCTTAAAACACAGAAATAGCTAA
>NW_007041775.1:0-833 GCF_000164805.1 Carlito syrichta
GGGCCTTTGCGTACGAGCGTGAAACCTCCGGGTTTCACGGAGACAAAATGCAAGACATAGTGCCGCAATGAGTGACACAAGTGCTCCACGAGCCGGAGAGCATTATGTGTGGATGGGGAGAATTCTAAGTTGTTTTTCCCTATGGCGTTTAAACCTAATAAGGACTACCAAGGCTGTGCCGTTTTCATTGCTGAGTAAGCACGGAGAGCCTCTGTTACACTGGGGGTGAAGCTGGGTCTTCCTGGGGACACGCTATTGAAGCCTGCGCTGCACTGCACTTCATTGGCAGTCTGTATACACTGGCTTTGAGCCTGCTCTCCTCCCTGATTCTCAGAGCTCTCCTGTATATGCACTATACTAGGCGGGGAGCATTTGGTGACCAGAGTGCAAATTCAGCTGCTGCACTGACTGGATCCAGATCTCCACAGCCATGGGTAGCCAAGCATGCTTCATTCAGCGGAGAATGCTGAAAAGTTTTCTCTTCTGACACGGGCGTCTCACACGGAATACAATGGCTCTGCGGGTTCATTTGCCAACGAGGCCCGAGAGCCATTGTTTGCTTTCCGGAAAACAACAGTCTTCCGTGGGAGACATTCCTCCAAACGGCACGTCACTGAATGGGGGGGCAACAAGTATTATAGTGGCTTGGTCTTTGGCGTGACGCCTGATTCTCCCTGTTTTTCAGCGTGTATTATCCTACATTGAATGCAAAGGCCTAGCAGAGCTGTATGCAACGTTTCCTGTATACAAAGTGCACAACTCCATGGTGCCACACTGAGCGACATGACCGGTTCGCTGTCATCTTTGGGAAAGCATGATTTGTTCACCTACTG
>NW_007041776.1:0-1016 GCF_000164805.1 Carlito syrichta
CCATTATTCGGGATCTCTATAACTCTACGAGCATTCAGAAAAATGGGCAGAGATTCCCCTTCCCTCCCCATCCCATTTACACTGCCATCTCCCTCCTCTATCTCTGACTTCAACCCAGCAAATAAACCTCTCTATAGTCTGCTTTTGCTATTCCACTCTCCATCAGTTTCTCCTCCTTCTCACCCTCCACCTTTATCTGGCAAGGAGGGGCTGGTGTCTCCAGCTGGGTCACCTGACCCCAGTCTCCAGTCTTTCTCTTTTGTCTTTGGAGGAGGGGCCGGTGCCAAAGGCCACGGTGCCTGACCCCAACCTCCAGCCTTCTCACCCCTCTCCCCTCACTGCTTGATAACTCTCTGGTGGCAGCTGCAACAAGTCACCACCCCCACATGTACTTAAAAAACCCATTCAAGTTTCCACATGGCTTAATAGGTCTCTTCTCAAGGGGGTGACTGGGACAAAAGGATGTTAAAGAATTTCTTCTTTGTTGTTTTCTTATGACAAATTTCTCTCAAGTTATATCTAAACTGGGACTATATCAACCTTCTTCCCAGACAAAAGTAAAGGGATCATGTAAATAAATCCTGTTAGCTAACTACAAAAAGGTGCTAATAAAACAGGCTAACTAGGACAGAATAAAAGAGGTTTTTCAAAAAACAGATGGAGATCCAGCAATGTTTGTAAGTCGCCTCTCTAAGACATTGCAGCAGTTTACAAATATTAATTTAAACTCTGTAAAAAAAGCAAACTCTTTTGGCTATGTATTTTATCTCCCAGTCACCACCAGGTATTAGGCACAAACTCCAAAAATTAAAACAGGGCCCACAAACCCCTCAATTAAAGCTATTGGACACAGCCTTTAAAATCTTTAACAACCAAAAGGAGGAAGAAATACAGGACCACCAACATAAGCAGAAAGCCCTTCGGCTTTTATCTACCACTTTAGCAAAAAAGCCACCACTGATAATCTTCCACCCCAGATGGCCAATAGCAGAAGGGGTACACAGCCCCCCTTCCCA
>NW_007041777.1:0-907 GCF_000164805.1 Carlito syrichta
GTGGGTGTGTGTGTGTGTTGGGGGGGGACAAGAATGTGTTTTTGGGTAGACTTTTTAAAGATTGTTTTACTCTAAGTGTAGTCATTTTTAAAAGGATTTGAGTAACTACACTATGCTCAAGTAGAACATTTGTCAAAAGTAATCATCCGAGTTTTCCTGAAGGACCTTGCTCTGGTATGGGTCTAAATTCTAGCAAAGGGTTTTAGGTAATTGGCCCCATTGCCCAGCAAAGAAGTGACAAAAGTCCCTTTAATTGCAATCCAGTTATCGGTAGCTGGAGTGACCAGGCCCCTTTACATCATCTCTTCATTTCATAGTGGGGTATGTTATCATTTCTCCCCTTCTCTGTGATCCTGTTCATCACTAAATTTCTCTTTCTGTGGATGAATGAGCAGGTGATTGAGATTCTCCAATGAACTGCCTCTGGGAGAGGACACTTAGTTGTGGAGAATGTGTGAGCATTAAGCAGTAAGTGTTAAGCAAAAGTCAGATTGATGTTTTACTGAGTTTTTGCTGGAGGGGAGTACATTACTTATTGTTTGCTTGGCTATTAATCCAGAATTGTGTGGGTGTGTGCAAGTCTTCCAAAATGCATTATTCAGGTTTCTTGGAGTGGCAATCAAGTACTATTATAGAGTTTCAGTGTCTATTTTAAACAAGTGAACAACGAGTTGATTTATAAGTTTTTTCTTTTTTTTTTTTTGAGTTGGAGTCTCACTCTGTCACCCAGACTGGAGTGCAGTGGCTGTTCCCGGTCACCGCAGCCTCGACCTGCTGGGCTCCGGCAATCCTTCCGCCTCAGCCTTCCAAGTAGCCAGAATTGCAGGCATGTGCTACCACGCCCAGTTGATTTTTTGATTATTGTAGAGATGAGTCTCGCCTGCCCAGGCGGGTCTCGAACCCATGG
>NW_007041778.1:0-800 GCF_000164805.1 Carlito syrichta
TCTGGGTCAGATGCAGTGACTCTTCTCTATTATAAAGCATTTGGTTATCAGGTTCTATAAATACATTTGTTTTGAATAAAAGTCAAGTCAAGCCAGTAAATAACACAAAAACGGGCAGCAATAATTTGACCACAGCCCTGTCTTAGTGCCTCCTGAAACCAGGGTATTTCACAGGAGGATTGAAAATAGGGCCCCTTTAATCCTTGTTTCTTGCATTTCATTCAGTGAGTCAGAGAGTTTTCCAAAACTTATATGAAGACTCATACCTTGACCCCAAGTACTTTTTCTTCTGAAAAGGAAGTTTGGCGATTCAGACAAAAATTAACTTTCCTGTTTAAGAGAGTCTGAAGAAGCTGGGCTCGGTGGCTCAGCCTGTAATCCCACGCCTTTGGGAGGCTGAGGTGAGTGGATTGCCTGAGCCCGCGGGTTTGAGACCCACCTGGGAAGGCGAGACCTCATCTCTACAATAAAATCAAAAAATTAGCTGGGCGTGGTAGCACACGCCTGTAATTCCGGCTACTCGGAAGGCTGAGGTGGAAGGATCGCCGGAGCCCAGCAGGTCGAGGCTGCGGTGGCCGGGAGCGGCCACTACACTCCAGTCTGGGTGACAGAGTGAGACTCCAACTCAAAAAAAAAAAAAAAAAAAAGAGAGAGAGTCTGAAGAAAAAAGAGGAGAAAAAAAAAGTCTTTATTTTCTGTAGTAAAAAAAAATTCACACAATTTTTCAGGTTGATTAAGATTAATAACTCATAATCTGAAGATATTGGGCTTCTGTTCAGATTTACTGACCTACAAAGTTA
>NW_007041779.1:0-868 GCF_000164805.1 Carlito syrichta
ATGGCCATAATCAATAACTCAAAAAATAACAGACGCTGGAGAGGATGTGGTGAAAAAAGAAATAGTTTTAATGATGAGTTGGGCTGTAAAATCAGCTATAAAAAGAATGAAACAGGCCTAATTTCATTGTTCAGTCAAGTGAATGGGAAAGGTGAGGTGCACAGCAAGGAAGAGAAATGGAGTACGTTTTTTCTAGACTGTTCTAGCATCTTAAGTTGTTGCCTATGATCTAGTTGCTGTATTTTGAACATTAATTTTGAATGAGGAAATGAAAGACTTTTTTCTTTAAATTTAATTTCCAGACAGGTTTTTCTCTGGTATACAAGCTGTTTCAGAATGTAACAGTGCCAATCTATAGCCCTGTTTGTTGTCAAGTATAAACATTCTTCGGGACTTCCACTCATGATGCTATGCTTCTGGAGCTTAGTCTGCCTCACTAATTATTTATTTACTATTACCATAGCATTCACATTGTCATAACCTTTCAGCGGGTACTGCAGGGAACTATTGTAAAGTTTTCTGTTTGAATTTTTTTTTTTTTTGAGTTGGAATCTCACTCTGTCATCCAGACTGGAGTTCAGTGGCCGCTCCCAGCCACCACAGCCTCGACCTGCTGGGCTCTGGCGATCATTCCGCCTCAGCATACTGAATAGCCGGAATTACAGGCCCCCCCGGCTGATTTTTTGATTTATTGTAGAGATGAGGTCTCCCTGCCCAAGCAGGTCACGAAGTTTGAATTCTTTTTAATCAATATTTTTTATTATGATATTGTTGGGTACAGTTAAGGGTTAGGTATATAAATATGTTTCATTCAGGCATTCTTGTTGATAAGGTGTCTCCCTATCCCCAGACAGATATTTACTACCAT
>NW_007041780.1:0-743 GCF_000164805.1 Carlito syrichta
TGTGGCCTTTATCAGGTGAAGGAGGTTGTCTTCTATTCTGAGTTACATTTTAGTGTTTGTATCATGAATCAGTGTGAATTTTTCTCAAATCCCTTCGACCTCAATAAAGAAGGTTGTATGTGGCTACTTTTATACTGCTAGTGCGGAATTTTCCTTTGTTGAGTTTTGTTGAAATGACATTTACGTTTTGTACGTTGTGCTACACATGTTTCCCAGAAATCAATCCCACTTGGCATGGTTTCTAATTGAATTCATTTTACTATACGTGGCTGAGGATTGCTGTCCGAAATGCCGATGAATGCCTTCCAATGAATAATTGAAGAAAAAGCCTAGAGATTCCACACCTGCACCAACAGTATGGGAGCTCGGTGGACATCCGCTCGGAGAACAATCCTAGCCCATGATAGCTGCTGCTTTCCAAAAGTTCTTGAAAGTCTCTGGAAGTTGTCCTAATTTAGGCATCCAAGCCACCAGACAGGTTTGGTCTCCGAGAGAGCATTGAGAGTAGGTGGCACATGGCCATGACCTATCCCCACCCCGAGCTGTACATGCCGAAAGGTCTGCTTGGTTGAGTGTGGCCGAGAAGATGATGCTGTGTCTCCCCTCAGCTCCCAGACCGGAGAGTCAGTGTCTTCTTCCTTCCAGCTCTGAGTCATGGAGGCTCCGTCCCTGGCAAGTGAGTCCCAGAGGCTGGGGCTTCCTTCCGCCATCTCTTGCCCACTCACAGGATTGGAGCTCTGTGC
>NW_007041781.1:0-1003 GCF_000164805.1 Carlito syrichta
CGAGAATTGTCTGAGTCCAGGGGTTGGAGACCAACCTGGGCGATTTGGTAAGGCTTTGTCTCTACGATAATAACAACAATAATAAAAAATAATAATAACTGGGCTTGGTGGCATGAAACTGTAGTTCCAGCTACTTAGAAAGCTGAGGAAGAAGCATTGCCTGAGCCCAGTAGGTAGAGGCTGCGGTGGCTATTAGCATACCACTGCACTGTAACCTGGATGACAGAGTATGATTCAAAGAAAAAAAAAATTTTTTAATCCATATTCCTATTCTACTGGAAAAGCAGAGTTCACTCTGGGTATGTAGCACCCAGGTGGAGATGACACTTTCCAGACTCTGCTTTGCAGCAGTTTTTGGATTATGACCTAGGTATCCCCAAGGGAATATGAACAGAAGTGGTAAGCGCAATGACTTCTTCACTAGTTTAAGAGAACGTTGCTTGCCCTTGACATCTATTATTTTCTTTTGCTATGAGTCAGAGCATGGACATGCCTGCAATCCTGCTTTGGTTGTACAGATAAAAACATTTGCTAGGAAATTAAGGATCTTTGAAAGCTCCTTACTGGGTCTCCTGCTGCCTTTCTCTGGCTGTGTTTGTGGAAGTCAGGGCATACCTAGGTTGATGTTGAGTCATCATTTTGTAAAAGGGCATCATTTTGTAAATGCTGAGTCATCATTTTGTAAAAGGGCACTACTTGGGGGAATCTCTTCTCAGCTTGCTCTATACACGATAATAGTAGCTGTGGTTGTGTGTTTGTTTGACAAGATTAGAGTCCCATCTACAGCAACCCTTGAAAATAATTTTTGCCCCTAACTTTGTCATAAGAGCAAAATGACCCATGGAAGAGGTAACTCAACTGCTAGTGATTTGTTTTATGTTTGTTTGCTTGTTTGTTGCTTGAGTCATGGTCTCACTCTGTCACCCATGTTGGAGTTCAGCTCTCAATGGGCTCGACCTTCTGGGTTCAGGAGATTCTTCTGCCTCAGTTTCTCAAGTAGCTT
>NW_007041782.1:0-761 GCF_000164805.1 Carlito syrichta
CTAGCCAGTTGACTTAACAAGCTACATACCTACATAGCCTGCTGACTTGCCATCTGACTTAACTACCTACCTAGCTAACCTGTTGTCCAGCGTGCTGACTTAAATATGTGACTTCACTAGCTAGCTAGTGACTAGCCAGCTGTATTAACTAGCTAGAGCTACCCTGCTAGGCAGGTGGAAAGCCAGCTGCCATAACTAGCTGACTTAACTAACTAGCAAGCTGACTTAACTAGCTGACTTAACGAGCTAGCTACTTAGCTAGCCAGCTGACTTAATAAGCTTTTTTAACTATCTAGCTGCCTACTTAGCTGTCGTGTAGCTAGCTGACTTAACTTGCTGACTTATCTATCTAGGTAGCTGACATATCTAGCTGACTTAACTAGCTAGTTTCCTAGCTAGCCAGAGGACTTAACTAGCTCAAATAACGAGTGAGTCAGCAGGTTACTCAATTGATATAACTTGCTTTTTAACGAGCTGATTTACCAGCTAGCCCACTCGTTAGTCAACTAACTAAACTAGCTAACTTAACTAGCTATCCAGCTGGCTAGCCAGCTGACTTAATTGCCTAGCTACATATGTAGCCAGCAGCCTAGCCAGCTGATTTAACAAGCTGACTTAACGAAGTAGCCAGCTGGCTAGCCAGCAGATTTAACTAGTTAGCTACCTGGCTAGGCAGCTGGACAGCCAGTTGACTTATCTAGCTGACATAACTAGACAGTTTGATGGCTAGCCAGCTGACTTACTAGCTACCTAGCTACATA
>NW_007041783.1:0-825 GCF_000164805.1 Carlito syrichta
CGCCTGAGCCCATGGGTTTGAGACCAGCCTGGACAACTTGGCAAGACCTCATCACTACAATAAACCAAAAAATTAGTCGGGCATGGTGGCACATACTTGTAGTCCCAGCTACTTGGAAGGCTGAAGCGAGAAGATTGCCTGAGCCCAGCAGACTGAAGAGGTCGTGCACGTGCCACTGTACTCCAGCCTGGACAACAGTGAGACTCCGACTCAAAAAAAAAGCTTAATCACAAGTTTTAATATATGGGGAATTGAAATAATTTTAATTTACTGATAATTTTATTTCATACACACGCGCGCGCGCACACACACACACACACACACACACACACACAAGTTGAATTGTCCGAAAGGATATTTTCAAGCCCACAGCTGTAGTATCAGTTTCAAGGACCTTCTATTAAACATAGAGTTATGATTCTTAGAAATACCATAATGAGCCGGGATCGGTGGCTCAGCCTGTAATCCCGTGCCTTTGGGAGGCTGAAGTGAGTGGATTGCCTGGGCCCGCGGCTTCGAGACCCGCCTGGGCCACTTGGCGAGACCTCATCTCTACAATAAATCAAAAAATCAGCTGGGCATGGTAGCGCATGCCTGTAATTCCGGCTACTCGGAAGGCTGAGGCGGAAAGGATCGCCGGGCCCCAGCAGGTTGAGGCTGCGGTGGCCGGGAGCGGCCACTGCACTCCAGTCTGGCAACAGAGTGAGACTCCAACTCAAAAAAAAAAAAAAAAAGAAATACCATATGATCTGTGAAATCCTGTTATATTTGATCATTAATACTTTTATTGCTGTAATTAATCTCAGAATAAAAGCAGCTTCATTG
>NW_007041784.1:0-1382 GCF_000164805.1 Carlito syrichta
GGGCTGGGAAGAGGTGAAGAAAGACACGTAAGAAAGAGTACTGATAGCTACATAGTACTAAAGAGTACTGAAGCAACACAGAGACAGGGCAATAAAATCGAGAAACAGTGTAAGTCAGAAGGTAAACAACAAACGTGATCTAAACCAGCAGTTACAATGATAAAATCATAGGTCAAAATGAGCGAAAGAGAGAAGTGCGAGAGGGATAACAGATATACATACCAGCTATCAGGTGAAAAACAGTCACAGGATCGGGAAGAAGTGAAGAAAGACACGTAAGAAAGATTGCCTAAGGAGTACTGATAGCTACACAGACACAGGTCAATAAAATCGAGAGACAGTGTAGGTCAGAAGGTCAACAACAGACGTGATCTAAACTAACAGTTACAATGATAAAATCATAAGTCAAAATAAGTGAAAGGGAGAAGTGCAAGAGGGAAAACAGATATACATACCAACTATCAGGTGAGAGAGAGACACACGGCTGGGAAGAAGTGAAAAAAGACAGGTAAGAAAGATTCCCTAAAGAATACTGATAGCTAAACAGAGACAGGCCAAAAAAATCGAGAAACAGTATAAGTCAGAAGGTAAACACCAAACGTAATCTAGACCAACAGTTTCAATGATAAATCATAGGTCAAAATAAGCCATCAAACTAGAGTCACTTCTGTGATCTCCGATTCCAGCCTCTGCCTTTTGTTTTTCGTTGCAGCATAGGGGTGGGGCTTTGTCTCCTGTTTCACACTGTTGCCATAGTAGCTGAGATAAAGTTTGTTGCTAGGTGGGCGGGGCAATGGAAATCTCTGCCTGGAGAATGGCAAGGCAGTTTAAGCAGGTCTGTTTTTCTCTGCTTGTCTGGGTCCTCTGGGTTGGGGTATGACGCTGTGTGCCTCAGCCAGGGTGGACCCGGAGTTCCAGAGCTCCAAAGTTCCAAAAGGCAGACTGTAAATGACGAGAGTGGCACTGGGCCCCTACAGAGTATTCAGCCAGTAATGGAACCGGTGTCTCTGAGGGGCGGGCGCTCAGAGCCTCCCTGTGCGACCTGCGGTGCCAGGTGCAGAGAGCTGGAGGGAGCAGGGACCCAAAACTTCCCCGCACGCTGCAATACCTGGCCTTAGGAAATAAGGTAAAGTTTGTTGCTAGGTGGGCAGGGCAATGGAAGTCTCTTCCTGGAGAATGACAAGGCAGTTTAAGCAGATCTGTTTTTCTCTGCTTGTCTGGGTCCTCTGATTTGGGGTCTCACGCTGAGTGCCTCAGCCAGGGTGGACCCGGAGTTCCAGAGCTCCAAAGTTCCAAAGGGCAGGCTCTAGACAGCGAGAGTGGCGCTGGGACCCAACAGAGGACTTCAGCCAGAAATGGAACCAGCGTCTCTGAGGGGCGGG
>NW_007041785.1:0-832 GCF_000164805.1 Carlito syrichta
CATGTTGTCACAACAATTCAGCTGAGAGGGAAATACTGATGATGTTGATTTGAAATGAAGAAGCCCATTGCAGATGTCACATCCTTGAATGGACAGGATCCAGTGTGCAAACAGAGGTTTGCCTAAGAAAACAATGGAATAATTTGACCACCATAGCAGAATGTGAGGTCAAGTATGGCATGAAGCCAAGAAAAGTAGTCGCTGTGACTTTGAGAAAGGTTATTTTTGGCTTGATATGTTTTTTGGTTTTTTTTTTGAGTTGGAGTCTCACTCTGTCACCCAGACTGCAGTGCAGTGGCCGGTCCCAGCTACCGCAGCCTCGACCTGCTGGGCTCCGGCGATCCTTCCGCCTCAGCCTTCCAAGGAACTGGAACTACAGGCGTGCACTACCATGCCTGGCTAATTTTTTGATTTATTGTAGAGATGAGGTCTCGCCTGTCTAGGCAGGTGTCGAACCCACGGGCTCAGGCAATCCACTCACCTCAGCCTCCCAAGGTGCGGGATTACAGGCTAAGCCACCGAGCCTGGCTTGATATGGTTTTTTAAGTGACCTAAGAAACATGCAAATCAAGTGAAGGGTCACAAGTTGGGAAGTAGATTTTTACAGATTGAGGAGAGCAGAAATTGTGCCTAAGAGAAAAAATGTACAGGGAGAGTGAGCAGGATTGCTGGACAGCAATAAGGGTTCACTTGATGGTTATACTTAAAACTTACAGTGATATGTGTCATCGTTGTCTATTTTTCTCCATTTACATTTATATGAGATGTTTCTGGTATTGTGTAAATGGAAAGAAGTTATAAATCTGGGTTAAATCTATATACAGTGAAGAAT
>NW_007041786.1:0-624 GCF_000164805.1 Carlito syrichta
GTTTCATTCTCTCCCAGTCTTTGGGGTCTGGGATGAGCTATACATTGAATTTTACAAGCTTCCTGGAAGGCAGTACAAAAAAAGAAATGCAGTAGAAATGCAATGGAAATGAAAGCATGTCAGTTCTGCAAGAAGAACAAAATAGCACCTTTACCTCACACTTAATTAAAAACAAAATTTATTATATGATAAATGTTTATAATATTATATTAGAGATAGTAATATCTATAGTCTGAGGGATGTTGAATTATTATTATTCATTAATTCATACACTTAATTTTGTGATAATAATCACATAATATTATTAAATAGTAATAGAATTTAAAGTAGAGTCCAAAGAATATGTTATCCTTTAATCAGCAACAAAGAATGCTGACATTCTTGAATTTTGCCAAAACCTAGAATGTCAAATTGCCTAATTTCCAACTTCCCTCAAAAGCTTAGATGGGAGAAGGTATATCATCTCCTTGGCATCCGTTTCTCGGATGTACTTTGTTTCCTCCCGTCATCCAGCCAAGAAATGATCCCGAACATTTCCTGCCTCTGACTGCCGGTGGCCTGATGCTTTCAGGCCACCCAAGTCTTGTCTGTTGCTTTAAGACAGTGTATCCGTGCTTAGGCCTG
>NW_007041787.1:0-593 GCF_000164805.1 Carlito syrichta
CCTTGAACATCCAATGCAATACTATGAGAAAATGACGGATGGTACTGGGAAACTATGGGGGGGAGGGGGATGGGATTAACAGTAGCCAATATCTGTCGGGGGATGGGAAAACACTTCTTATCTACAGGGTGCCTGAATGAAACGTCATTGTACACCTACCCTTAACTGTACCCCACAAAACCATAATAAAAACTACTGATTAATGAAAAAAATAAAAAAAATAAAAAAAATAAAAAAATATCATCCTTATAATGGACTACGTAAAGGTCAGAATGTTGACTTCTAATAACTTGTAAGGCGGCATCCACAAACTTTTGACATAAGGTGGGGCTATTTTTCATACCTTGAGGTAAAACCTTTCATTGAAATCTTTTAAATGGATCCATAAAATTTTCAGAGGGTAAGCTGAATGCAAACTGTTTACAGTCGTCTGAATATAAAGGTATAGTAAAGAAACAATCTCATATATCAATAACTATGACAAATTTATTGGGAATACTGGCAGGAAATGGCAACCCACATGTTATAATGCTCTCATAGCCATCATGGAAGCATTTATAGTTCTAAAATCCTGTAAAAGTCTCCATTTACCA
>NW_007041788.1:0-1053 GCF_000164805.1 Carlito syrichta
TCTTCTTCTTTCTGACCTGTCTTCCTCCTCCCATGTTTTTCCAACACTTTTCACTTTTTGTAAAAGTATGTACTCAAAAGTGAACAATTTAAACCTGAATTCAAAAGTGAACAAACACAGTTTAGCAGATTCGTGCTCTCCAACAGTACATTGAAGGAGTTTATGAAATGTGCCTTTCGGTGTGGAAGAGAGAGGCTCAAAGATAGAAGTCACATACCCACTGTCCTATGCAGTGGGCCATGACTTGGCTAGGAGGATGTGGATCGAGTGAAGGGTTACCATCTCAGCATCTCTTTCATCAGGATCCCTTGCTGTTAATGGTGATTTCATTCCTTGCCTTTTGTCTTGGTGTTGGCACCGGGAGCGCATCTCCAACCGTCCTTTGTAACATTTAGTAGCCTTAACAAATCCTCCTTGCTCCTGTGGAAAGCTTCCTCACGTTGTTATTCAGAGGAACTGAACCAGTCAGTGGGACTGTGTTGCCTCATAGCACCCAGCTCAATTTTGGTTCAAAAGAGGAAAGATAGTAGTGAATTGAAGAAAAGGGAACACATGACAAGGTATATTCTGACCAAATCAAGTCTGCAGCCATTCAGGGGAGTAGAAGAGAGGACAGGGACAGAAACAAAGAGTAGATTGCCCATTATGCCTTTGCTTCTAAAGTTAGGATGCTGGACTCTAGCATCCAGTGGCTGTGGAAGAAAAACTTGACCAATCACAGGTCCCAGTTATGAGTATGCTGTAGGAGGATAAAGAAGACTGTTTTCTGATGCTTTAGCATCAGCTTAAGAGCTACTTGGCTTTAGCCAAAAGACTTTTCAGTCTTAGATGGAAAACTGAATTCAGACTACTAGAACCTAGCTGGGAGAGAAGGAGGCCAATCCAGGAGTAAAGGCCTCAGGAAGAGGATAGAGCCAGGTCATGTATATGGCCAGTTCTCCAGGTGATAACTAGTCGTGGGTCTTATCATTTTCAGGCACAACTTGGAATGATTTGTCAGTTAACCTGTGAGCCCGACACGGTGGCGTGCATCTCAAATACCTTCCAGCTACA
>NW_007041789.1:0-545 GCF_000164805.1 Carlito syrichta
CCAAAGGTGTCTTTGGTATCTGGACACTTGCCAGAAGATCTCCAAATTAAAGAAAGATGGGCTCATCTCAGGTAGAGAGAACCCCAGGGAACATGCAAGCCAAGGCACCTCTGCAGTAAAAGATAGGTTGGCCCCATCTCTTTATTTATTTTTATTTTTATTTATCGTTTTTTTTGAGTTGGAGTCTCACTCTGTCACCCAGACTGGAGTGCAGTGGCCACTCCCAGCCACCGCAGCCTCAACCTGCTGGGTTCTGGCGATCCTTCGGCCTCAGCCTTCCGAGTAGCTGGAATTACAGGTGCACGCTACCATGCCCGGCTAGCTTTTTGATTTATTGTTGAGATAAGGTCTCGCCTGCCCAGTCGGGTCTTGAACTCGCGGGTTCAGGCAATCCACTCCCCTCAGCCTCCTAAAGGTGCGGGATTACAGGCTGAGCCACTGAGCCTGGCTGGCCCCATCTCTTTAAAATTAAAAAAACTTCCTAGAAGGGAAAAGATTTTCTTTAAGATCCTTTCTTAAGCAAACAAGACGAGAAAAATGAAACT
>NW_007041790.1:0-829 GCF_000164805.1 Carlito syrichta
GAGGCACCTTTATGGAAACTGGAACCGGCTACTAATTCCTCTTCAGAAACCTAAATACCCATACCTTAAGAAGTAAGGTAGACAAGTGGCATGATATCAAATTAATACACTTCTGCAAAACAAAGGAAACCATCAAAAGAGCAGGGAGACTGGCCAAAGAATGGGAAAATCTAATCTCCCACTCTATATTTGAAAAAGGCATAACATCTAGGATCTACAAGAAACTCAAACACTCAAAAAACAGACAAACAGTCCCTTTAAAATGTGGTCAAAATCATGATTGGGCCCTTTTCATAATAAGAGGTATGGGAAAACAGCAGACACATGTAAATGTGCTCATCCTCACTCATCATCAAAGGAATGAAAATGAAAACCACATGAAAATGCCACATATTCCCTGTAAGAATGGCCATCATTAATAAAACAAACAATAACAGATGCTGGTGAGGATTTGGAAAAAAAATGCTTCTACAATGCATGTGAACTTAAAACCAGAGCAACATTTGTGGAAAACACTGTGGCAGCTTCTAAAGGGACAAGAATTTGACCTACCATGTGACTCACTAATGCCCCTGTAGAGAATTTACCAAGAGGAACTCAAATCACTTTACCAAAAAGGTACCTGCACAAGTATGTTTGTTGCAGATCTAATCACAATTGCAAAAAAAATGGTACCAACCATGCTGTCTAGCAAAGCTGGAATTGATAATATAAATGTGGTATATTCACACAATGGAATATTATGCAGCCATAAAAAAAGACAGATATAGAGATTTTACAGAACATTGATGGATATGAGGTAGGTCATTCTCAGTGATTTATCACAGAA
>NW_007041791.1:0-784 GCF_000164805.1 Carlito syrichta
CCTGAATAGCCAGTTGACTTAACTAGCTAGCTATCTACGTATCCTTATGGCTTGCCAGCTCACTTAACTTCCTAGGTACCAGGTAACCAACTGGCTAATGAGTTGATTTAACTATGCTACTTAACTAGTTATCTAACTGGCTATCCAGCTGACTTAACTAGGTAGCTACCCAGCTATGCAGCATGCTATACAGCTGACTCAACTTGCTGACTTAACTAGCTAGCAGGCTGACATAACTAGCTGATGCAAGCAGCTAGCTACCAACTAGCCACCTGGCTTATTTAGCTGGCATAATTAGCTAGATATCTAGCTAGCCTGCTGACTTAACTAGCTGACTTAACTTGCTACCTAACTGCCATAACTACCTGACTAATATAGCTAGCTTCCTAGCTAGCCAGCTGACTTAACTAGCTGAAATAACTATCTAGCAGATAGCTAGCTATTGGACTTAACCAGCTTTTTGACTGGTTAACCAGCTGGATAGTCAACAGTCTTAATGAGCTGACTTAACTAGCTAGCCAGCTGGTTGCCAGCTGACTTAACTAGCTGACTTAACTTGCTAGCCAACTGGTTACCAGCTGACTTAACTAGCTGACTTAACCAGTTAGTCAGCTGGCTAGTCAGCTGACTTAACTAGCTAGCTACCTATCTAGCCATCTGGCTAACCAGCTGACTTAACTAGCTGACTTGAACAACTATCCTGCTAGCTAGCAAGCTGACTTATCTAGCTAGCTACCTACTTAGCCAGCTGACTAGACAGTTGACTAAACTAGCTGACTTAACC
>NW_007041792.1:0-934 GCF_000164805.1 Carlito syrichta
AAACTGCAGGCAGGAAGCTGACGTAATTTTAGAGCTCACCTCGTTGTTTTTCTTTCTCTTTTTGACAGTAGTGATTTGATAATTGTTTCCAATGTGTAGCAACTTTTGTTACATATATTTTCTTTGGTTTCCTAGTTGCTTACCGTAGATAGATACGTCGTGTTTCTTGTTCTAGATTACAGTCTGAGACTAGAGTAATCAATCAGGAAGGCGGCACCGATCTCTTTTCTTTCTTTTTTTTAAGTTGGAGTCTCGCTCTGTCACCCAGACTGGAGTGCAGTGGCTGCTCCCAACCACCACAGCCTGGACCTGCTGGGCTCCGGCGATTCTTCCGCCTCAGCCTTCCGAGTAACTGGAACGACAGGCTCGCGCTACCACGCCCGGCTAAGTTTTGATTTATTGTAGAGATGAGATCTCGCCAAGTTGCCCAGGTGGGTCTCAAACCTACGGGCTCAGGCAATCCACTCTCCTCGACCTCCCAAGCGCGAGATTATAGGCTGAGCCACGGAGCCCGGCTCCTATCTTGTTTTTAAAAGTTAACATCCATATTTTGATCCCATGTTATTTACATTGATTCCTATATCAAATTACAAACACTGAAATTTTAAATTTTACTGTGACTGACTCTGACTTTAAAAGGAAATCCATGAGCATAGAAATATATAAAACATGAAATGCAGTTATTTCTAGGCAGAGTTATTATTCAAGTTATATAAAAACCACATAAAAGCAAAATTGGTAGCACACACATATGTGTACTTTTCATGCCTCTATTATTTGTTACACTAGAAATGGGACATCGGATATCCTACTATATTTATTCTAAGTTCACATTAACATATTATAAACAGTTTGACTGGTTTTCACTTGCATATTAAGTGTGAACATTTTTTTTATTCATTATTATTTTTTGAGTTGGAGTCTCACTTTGTCG
>NW_007041793.1:0-3738 GCF_000164805.1 Carlito syrichta
CAAGCTGACTTAACTAGCTCACTAAAATAGCTAGCAAGCTGGCTGTAGAGCTGACATAACTAGCTAGCTACCTAGCTAGCCAGCTGTCTAGCCAGCTGACTTAACTAGGTTACTTAACTAGCTAGCCAGTTGGCTATTTAGCTGGCTATGTGACTTAACCATCTAGCTGACATGCTAGCTGTAGACCTAGCTGACTTAACTAGGTAGTTGACTAGCAAGCTGACTAGCTCCCCACCTACCTGACTAGCTAGACACTTACAAGACCAGCCTGCTAACCAGCTGTCTTAACTTGCCAGTCACCTAGCTAGCCAGCTGGCTAACCAGCTGACTTAACTAGATGACTTAACTAGATAGCCATCTGGCTAGTCAGGTGGCTTAACTAGCTAGCCAGCTGAGTAGCCAGCTAACTTAACTCACTGACCTAAGAAGCTATC
Organism: Carlito syrichta; assembly: GCF_000164805.1. NCBI lineage: Eukaryota > Metazoa > Chordata > Mammalia > Primates > Tarsiidae > Carlito > Carlito syrichta. Next base: position 435 of record NW_007041793.1, read on the forward strand.
TACCTAGCTAATCTGTTGGCTATCCACTTGTACTAACTAGCTGAATTAATCTGCTAGCCAGCTGGCTAGCCAGCTCACTCAACTGGCTGACTTAACTAGTTAACCAACTGTCTAGCCAGCTGACTTAACTAGCAGACATTACTAGCTAGACATGTGCCTAGCCAGTTGACTGGACTGGCTAGATAACTATGTATCCCGCTGGCTTGCCAGCTGATTAACTACCTAGCTTCCTAGCTAACCAGCTGGGTAGTGAGCTGAGTTAACTAGGTGACTTAAGTAGCTAGCCAGCTGGCAAGCCAACTGACTTAACTACCTAGCTAGCCAAGCTAGGCAGTTGGCAATCAAGCTGACTTAACTAGCTGACTTATCTAGCTAGAAAGATGGTGTAACTAGCTGACTTAACTAGCTAGCTTCCTAGAAAACCAGCTGACTTTACTAGCTAAAATAACTAGCTAGTTTCCTAGCTAGCTATCTAGCAAGCAAGCCAACTTAACTAGCTGACTTAACTGACTGGCTAGCTAGCTAGCCAGTTGACTTTGCTAGCTGAAATAACTAGCCAGTCAGCTGTCTACCCATCTGAATTAACTAGCTTTTTAACTAATTCTTGAGTTGGATAGCAAACTGACTTAACGAGGTGACTTAACAAGCTAGCCTGCTGGTTAGCCAGCTGACTTAACTAGTTGATTAACGAGCTAGGCATCTGGCCAGCCAGGTGACTAAACTAGCTGGCATTACTAGTTATCCTGCTGCCTAGCCAGCTGACTTAGCTAGCTCTCTAACTCTCTAACCATCAGGATAGCCAGCTTTCTGAACTACCTTACTTAATTAGCTAGAAAGATGGCTAGCCAACTGACTTAGCAAGGTCATTACCTAGCTAGCCAGCTGGCTAGCCAGCTGATTTCACTAGCTGTTTTAATTTACTGGCCTGTTTTCTAGCCAGTTGAATTAAGTAGCTTGCTACATAGCTAACCAGCTGGCTATCCAGCTGAATTAACTATGAAAGTTATGTTAGCAAGCTGTCACGTGAGCTGACATTACTGGGAAGCTATCTACCTAGCCAGGTGTCTACCCAGGTGACTTAACTTGGTCATTTAGCTACCTAGTCAGCTGACTAGACAACTGACATAACTAGCTAGCTACCTAGCTAGCATGCTGGCTTGCCAGCTGACTTAACTAGCTGAATTAACTAGCTAGCCAGCTGGCTAGCCAGATGAATTATTTGCCTAGCTACCTAGCTAGCCAGCAGGCTAGCCAACTGACTTAATGAAATAGCCATCTGGCTAGCCAGCAGACTTAACTAGCTAGCTACCTAGCTAGACAGGTGAATAGCCAGCTGAATTATCTAGCTGACATAACTAGACATCTGACAGTGAGCCAGCTGACTTAAACAGCTACATATCTACATAGCCCACTGGCTAGCCAGCTGACATTACCTAACCAGCTAGCTAAACTGCTGTCCAGCGTGCTGACTTAACTAGCTAGGTAGCTGGCTAGTCAGCTGCCTTAACTAGCTAGCTATCCTGCTAGGCAGCTGGCTAGCCAGCTGACTTAACTTGCTGACATAACTAGCTAGCAAGCTGATTTAACTAGCTGAACTAACTAGTCAGCTACTTAGCCAGCCAGCTGACATAACTTGCTGTTTTAATTAGTTAGCTACCTAGCTGCTATCATGTAACTAGCTGACTTAACTAACTGACTTATGTATCTAACTAGCTGACATACCTAGCTGACTTAACTAGCAGATTTCCTAGCTAGCCAGAGGTCTTAACTAGCTGAAACAAATAGCGAGCCAGCAGGCTACCCATCTGATGTAACTAGCTTTTTGAACAGCTAGCCAGCTGGCAAGACAACTGACTTAATGAGCTAAATTAACTAGCTAGACTGCTAGTTAGCTGGCTGACTAAACTAGTAGACTTAACTAGCTGTCCAGCTGTCTAGCCAGCTGACTTAATTGCCTAGCTACATATGTAGCCAGCAGCTTAGCCAGATGATTTATCAAGCTGACTTAACGAAGTAACCAGCTGGATAGCCAGCAGACTTAACTAGCTAGCTACCTGGCTAGGCAGCTTGACAGCGAGCTGACTTCTCTAGCTGACATTACTTGATAATTTGATGGCTAGTCAGCTGACTTAACTAGCTACCTACTTACATTATCCAATGGCTTGCCAGCAAAATTAACTACCTATCTACCTAGCTAACCTGCTGCCCAGCGTGATGACTTAACTTGGTTACTTAACTAACTAACCAGCTGGCTAGGCAGCTTCCTTAAGTAGTCAGCTATGCTGCTAGGCAGCTGGCTAGCCAAGTGACAACTAACTGTCTTAACTAGCTAGCCAGCTGCCTTATCTAGCCGACTTAACTAGTTAGCTACCTAGCTAGTCAGCTGACTTAACTAGTTGACTTAACTATCTAGCTACTTTGCCAGAATGCTGACTGCCCAGATGACTTAACTAGTAGACTTAACCTGCTAGCCAGCTGGCTGCCCAGCTGACTTAACTAGCTAGCCAGCTGTCTGGTCAGCTGATTTAACTAGCTGTCTTAACCAGCTAGCCAGCTGGCTACCCAGCTGACTTAACTAACTAGCTACCTAGCTAGCAGCTGAGAAGCCAAATGAATCAACGGGCTCACTAAACTAGCTATCCCGCTTGCTAAGCAGCTGACTTAACTAGCTTGCTACCTAGCTAGCTTGCTGGCTAGCCAGCTGACTTAACTCGTTGACTTAACCATCTTGCCAGCTCGCTAGCCATCTGACTCAACTAGATGAATTAACTAGCTCTGTACCAAGCTAGCTAGCTGGCTAGCCAACTGCCTTAAATATCTCGCTACATAGCTAGTCTGCTGTCAAGCCACCTGACATAACTAGCTGACTTACATAGCTGGCCTGATTGTTAGTCAGCTGAATTAACTAGCTTGCTATATAGCTAGCCAGCTGACTAGCCAGCTAGTTAGCTGAGCTAACATGTCAGCTGACTAGTTAGCCAACTAGTCTGCCATTTGGTTAGCTGACTTTACTAGTTGACTGGCTAGGTGGCCATCCAGTTTGCTGACTTAAATAGTTGGCCAGCAAGTGAGCTGAGGGGTGAGATGACTTTACTGGGTGACAGCTATCTAGCCAGCATGCTAGACAGCTGAATTAAATATCTAGCTACCTTAGTTAGCCAGCTGTCAAGCCAGCTTACTTAACTAGGTTACATAACTAGCTAGCCAGCTGGCTAGCAGGCTGATTTAACTGCTTAGCTACCTAGTTAGCCAGCTGGATTGCCAACTGACTTAACTAGCTAGCTACCTACATAGCCCTCTGGTT
>NW_007041793.1:5321-6087 GCF_000164805.1 Carlito syrichta
TAACTACTTAGCTAGCTGAATTAACTGGCTGACTTAACTAGTTAGCTAGCTGACTTTACTACCTTAATTAGTTAGCTAACTATAAAGCTAGCTGAATAAATAGCTGACAAATAGTTAGCAAACTATTTAGGTAGCAGGCTTAAGTAGCTGACTTAAATAGTTAGCTAACTAGAGAGCTAGCTATCTTAGCTGACTTATCTAGCTAGGTAATTAGCTAGCTGACTTAGCTAGCTGACATAACTAGTTGGCAAATGAGATAACTAGCTGTCTTAACGAGTTGGTTAACGAGTTAGCTAACTCTTTAAACTATTTGGTAAATGAGTTAACTAGCTGTTTCAATTAGTTGGGTAACGAGTTAGCTAGGTGACTTAACTTATTGGCAGACAATGCGGACGACTACTTACCTGGTTTAACAAGTTGTCTGACTACTCGACTGACTTGTTAGCTGGCTTAACAAGTCGGCCCTTTAGTCAGCCAACTAGTTAGCTTTGTTAATAAGTTGGTTGATGAGTTGGCCCACAATTTAGCTCAGTTAACTAGTTGGCTTGCTGGTTTGCTGACCTAACTAGTGGGGTGACTAGTTGGCCGCCTATTTAGCTGACCTAACTAGTCAGCCCATACGTTAGCTAACCTAACTTGTCAGCTGACAAGTTGGCCGACTAGTGGGCCGATTGGTTAGCTGACTTAAATTTTTGGCTGGATAGCCAGCCGACCGGTTAGCTTACTTAACTTTCAGCCAGCGAGTGAGCCCACAGGTGAGCTGACT
>NW_007041794.1:0-1057 GCF_000164805.1 Carlito syrichta
CTCATATCATTAGATGCAGAAAAAGCTTTTGATAAAATCCAGCACCCCTTCTTGATAAAAACCCTTGAACATCTAGGCATACGGGGAACATACCTCAAAATAATAAAAGCCATCTATGAGAAACCCACAGCCAGCATACTCCTAAATGGACAAAAATTGGAACCAATTCCCCTGAAAACTGGAACTAGACAAGGATGCCCACTCTCTCCCCTCCTGTTCAACATAGTATTGGAAGTCCTGGCTAGAGCAATCAGAGAAGAGGAGGCAATCAGAGGTATTCAAATAGGAAAAGAGGCAGTCAAGTTATCTCTCTATGCAGATGATATGATGGTGTACCTCGAAAACCCAAGAGAATCTGTCAAAGGCCTCCTTACATTGATAAAGGCCTTTGGCAAAGTCTCAGGATACAAAATAAATGTACAAAAGACAATCGCATTTCTCTACACCAATAATAAACAAACAGAAACCCAAATAAAAAACACAATTCCATTCACAATAGCCACAAAAAAAATGAAATACCTTGGCATCTTCCTAACCAGAGACGTGAAAGACCTTTATAATGAAAATTACAAAACACTGCTCAAAGAAATCAAAGCTGACACGAACAAGTGGAAAAATATTCCATGCTCATGGATCGGAAGAATCAACATTGTGAAGATGTCCATCTTACCTAAGGCAATCTACAAATTCAATGCAATACCCATTAAATTACCAACAACATTCTTCTCAGACCTAGAAAAAACAACACAGGAATTCATATGGAAACACAAACGTCCAAGGATAGCCAGAACAATCCTCAGTAAAAAAAACAAAGCAGGTGGTATCACAATACCAGACTTCAAACTTTACTATAAAGCTACAATCATCAAAACAGCTTGGTATTGGTACAGGAACAGGTATATAGATCAATGGAACAGAATTGAGATTCCAGAAGCAAAACCTCAATTCCTCAACCAACTCATCTTCGACAAAGCCCCCACCACCTACCAGTGGGGAGAAGAGAACCTATTCAGTAAATGGTGCTGGGAAAACTGGTTGACCACATGCAGAAGATGAA
>NW_007041794.1:2401-3083 GCF_000164805.1 Carlito syrichta
CGTAATTGTACACCTAACCCTTAACTGTACCCCACAAAACTATAATAAAAATACTGATTAATTATTAAAAAAAAATGTAATGTTAAGCTCTTTGACTTGTTTTGTGAAAAAAGCAATCTAGAGAGTAGATTGCAGAACATGGCATTATTTACTTGTGTGTATTCATGCATATTTATATTTACACATGTGAGATTATTTCTATATACATGTGTGTGTCAATATATATTTTTTCCCTAGTCAGGGAAAACCTCTAAATGAATGTAGATGTGTGAAGTGAGGATATTTGAGAGGTATTTCCTTTTTTTTTGTACAGAACGGTACATTTTATTATTCTTTTTTTTTTTTCATTAATCAGTATTTTTTATTATGGTTTTGTGGGGTACAGTTAAGGGTTAGGTGTACAATGACGTTTCATTCAGGCACCCTGTAAATAAAAAGTGTTTTCCCATCCCCCGACAGATATTTGCTACTGTTAATCCCATCCTCCTCCCCGCCATAGTTTCCCAGTACCATCCGTCATTTTCTCATAGTATTGCATTGGATGTTCAAGGTCCATTATATGAGTGAGAACATGTGATATTCGGATTTTTGTTTTTGTGAAAGGTCACTCAGTATTATAAACTCTAGTTCCATCCAGATTGCAGCGAAATTCATGATTTTGTTCCTTTTTATGGCTGCGTAG
>NW_007041795.1:0-937 GCF_000164805.1 Carlito syrichta
CCTCCTGGCCACCGCAGCCTCGACCTGCTGGGCTCCGGTGATCCTTCTGACTCAGCCTTCCGAGTAGCCGGAATTACAGGCGCGCGCTACCACGCCTGGCTAATGTTTTAATTTTATTGTAGAGATGAGGTCTCGCCTGCGCAGGAGGGTCTCGAACCCGCGGGCTCGGGCAATCCACTCACCTCAGCCTCCCAAAGGCCCGGGATTACAGGCTGAGCCACCAAGCCCAGCTGTCAAACTAATTTTTAAACAAACCTTTTTCAGTTTTTTGTGAATAAAATAAAGTGTACTTTGATTTCTTAGTAAGGAAACTGATTTCATTTGGTACATTCCTCATTTGAAATTACATGTAAAGTCGAACACTTGGGTTAAGATTTCAGCCCTGTCACATTTTAGCTGTTTGATTTTGGATAAATTACATAATCTCTGAGATTAGTTTCTATCTCTAAAATGCTTATCATTATGACTATAAAGCAAAATTGTTGTGAGGAGTAAAGGAAATTCTATATATAAAGTATGTTTCACATAGTTTATTGTTGGGAGCCAACATATGGATCGATATGGCCAAGGCCTATGAAGGCCTATTCAGAAGCTCGCCTCGGAGACAAGGATATAACATCAAGTGTGTACATATGAATGGTAACCAGTGTATTTAAGATAGCTAAGATTTTCAATATTGGACTTATTCTATTTTATGAGAAACGTGCAGCAGAATTACTTTAAAATCTCTTTTTCTTTCTAAACTGTTTTTTCCTCTTAAGATTTTTAGCTGTCATTTCCTGGTATTACTTCCTGGTATACTGGTTTTTCAGAATGTTGTTTCACCTCAGGTTAAAACATTATAATTGCTATAATAGTTTTGTTATGTTGCCTTTAGCCAAAGCAGAACGTTCTTTTACGTGCAGAGACTCTCCACCTGCTTCAGCCTCCGGCTGTC
>NW_007041796.1:0-1325 GCF_000164805.1 Carlito syrichta
TCATTTTTATAGTGCAGCCAGAGTATATTATATGGGTTGTAAAGATGTTGTATATGTGTGAATATGTGCATATGTGTATGTTTGTGCCTGAAAGATGATCTAGTCATTTTGCTTTGGTTTGACATTGGGAATTGCATTTACCCAACTTGCACACTTCAGTACACCTCCATTCATCTCCCTTTTACCTATTTTAGTTTTTTTTCTCACTCAATGTTCACTTTATATGCCACTCCAGGAAGTTTTCTGAAGGCTTTTCCTTACACAGCATTCATGATAAAGTTGTTACTTAATATGATTACTTTCTTAATAATCGGCAAACTCCATGAGGGTTAAACAATTTCTGATTGTCCGCTGCTCTACTTTCAGTTAGATGGATAGCAAGTTCTTAAGAAACTTGTTCGACCAAAGAAAATAAAGAAGGAAGGAGAAAGGAAGTGAACCTTCTTCATTCCTTTGATATTCTACTAAAAATCATTTAAATGCTTGATTTCACAGACTAGTAGAAGAAGCAAAGGGCTAGAAAACAAACATTGCATTGTGTGTTATGTTTTGGCTGAAATAGTATATTTCTGTCAACTTAATATTAATTAAATACAACGTATCTATGTTATTATATGAATATACACATTCAGTCACTCCTGAAAATTAAACAGGAGATAAATGTTTTTAAATTTCACTAAGACAAAATAATTTTTGCCATCAATTGTTAGATATCACTGCAACTTTAATCAATGCCAAAGTATTATAGAAATCAACTAACGTTTGTTTGATGAATTTCCTAAGCTATTAGAAAAAATTGAAGACAATTGTATGATCATAGTTAATAATTTATGGTATAGTTGGGTGGAAAGACACCTGTTTTAGATTAGATATATTTAATCCTAAGCAATAATTAAAAAAAATTCCTGGGTCAGCTATGTGGCATTATTCCATTTATTTATTTAGTATACCTAATTATGAGATAACATTGCATAATTTATAGAGATGTTGAGAAAATTATACTATTCAGTAACATTTAAAATATTTGCTTTCATGGCTATCATTACCACACAATAAGGAACACTTAATACACTTTAATTTCCTCATTAAGATTACTCTCAATATAGGTCTTATCCCATAGTAAGAATCCTGACTAAAGTCTTTGAACATGGGCAGAGTAGGAATCCTGACTAAAGCACCTGGCAAAATTTTGACTGACTGGTAGACTTTTCCTTAGAGTACATAAATAGTACACATATTTTCTCTGACAGTGGTTATACATAAGACTGGCTGACTATCAAAAGTTATAACTTAATACTTTAAAACCAAAACTGATGTTTGAAAGC
>NW_007041797.1:0-1391 GCF_000164805.1 Carlito syrichta
TCATGGAATTGTAATTGTTCACTGGGAACCTGAAAGTCTCGTGACGGTACATGATTTGTAAAGCGTGTTACACATCAAAGAACTTGTACGCCCCCAGCAAGTAATTGTCACACTGCTGGAGATTATAGAAAATGGTATATAAGTTGGAAAAGGTTTGAATAAAATTGGCTTCAGTCTTGGCCAGACTGTTCCCAGAAGAGCTGCCTCCGTGTGGTTTCTTCTCTCCGTTCTGATTCACCGGTGCGGTCCTAACCCCCCCCGGTCAGTGCAGGTCACCGACACTCACTCTTTCCCCTTGATTTGTGTTCCTTTCCATAGAGGGCCTTTGCGTACGAGCGTGAAACCTCCGTGTTTCACGGAGAGAAATCTGCAAGACATAGTGCCGCAATGAGTGACACAAGTGCTCCACAGTCACGAGCCGGAGAGCATTATGTGTGGACGGGGAGAATTCTAAGTTGTTTTTCCCTATGGCGTTTAAACCTAATAAGGACTACCAAGGCTGTGCCGTTTTCATTGCTGAGTAAGCACGGAGAGCCTCTGTTACACTGGGGGTGAAGCTGGGTCTTCCTGGGGACACGCTATTGAAGCCTGCGCTGCACTGCACTTCATTGGCAGTCTGTATACACTGGCTTTTGTGCGTGCTCTCCCTCCCTGATTCTCAGAGCTCTCCTGTATATGCACTATACTAGGCGGGGAGCATTTGGTGACCAGAGTGCAACTTCAGCTGCTGCACTGACTGGATCCAGATCTCCACAGCCATGGGTAGCCAAGCATGCTTCATTCAGCGGAGAATGCTGAAAAGTTTTCTCTTTTGACACGGGCGTCTCACACGGAATACAATGGCTCTGCGGGTTCATTTGCCAACGAGGCCCGAGAGCCATTGTTTGCTTTCCGGAAAACAACAGTCTTCCATGGGAGACATTCCTCCAAACGGCACGTCACTGAATGGGGGGGCAACAAGTATTACAGTGGCTTGGTCTTTGGCGTGACGCCTGATTCTCCCTGTTTTTCAGCGTGTATTATCCTACATTGAATGCAAAGGCCTAGCAGAGCTGTATGCAACGTTTCCTGTATACAAAGTGCACAACTCCATGGTGCCACACTGAGCGACATGACCGGTTCGCTGTCATCTTTGGGAAAGCATGATTTGTTCACCTACTGAATTCTAAAGTGTTTTTGATTTGACCTGTCCGTCTCCTATCCAAAGCCATTGCTCTTCCGTTGGCATTTACGAGGAAGAGCTGACAGGCTTGGCTTGCTGGCTGTGAGTGTGCATCAGCTTGGGGAATGCTGTGTCAAATGTTGACTGCATTGTGATGTATTTTCCAGTAGTTTGATTCTTGTGTGCTGTACGGTGTAATACACGATTCTCAAAGGTACGGCTTGAATGA
>NW_007041798.1:0-742 GCF_000164805.1 Carlito syrichta
GAGAGGGTGTGGTCGAAAAGGGAACACTTCTACACTGTTGGTGGGAGTGTAAACTAGTGCAACCCCTGTGGAAAGCAGTGTGGCGATTCCTAAAAGCTCTAAAAATTGACCTTCCATATGACCCTGCAATCCCCCTACTGGGAATATACCCTGAAGAACACAAATCACTCTATAAAAAAGATACCTGCACACGTATGTTTATCGCAGCATTGTTCACAATAGCAAGAACCTGGAAACAACCATGCTGCCCATCAAAAGAGGACTGGATTAAAAAAATGTGGTACATATACACGATGGAATACTACACAGCCATAAAAAAGAACAAAATCATGAATTTCGCTGCAACCTGGATGGAACTAGAGTCTATAATACTGAGTGACCTCTCACAAAAACAAAAATCCGAATATCACATGTTCTCACTCATATAATGGACCTTGAACATCCAATGCAATACTATGAGAAAATGACGGATGGTACTGCGAAACTATGGGGGGGAGGGGGATGGGATTAACAGTAGCAAATATCTGTCGGGGGATGGGAAAACACTTCTTATCTACAGGGTGCCTGAATGAAACATCATTGTACACCTAACCCTTAACTGTACCCCGCAAAACCATAATAAAAAATACTGATTAATGGAAAAAAAAAAAAAAAAGGTAAAAAAAAAAAAAAAGAATTCAGGCCAAGGTTACTTGTTCACACTTTGTAAAGGAGATTTACTGGATTTTCTTGAGCAGTACAA
>NW_007041799.1:0-806 GCF_000164805.1 Carlito syrichta
CAGTGGTTTTCCCTGAATCTCAACTCTCTGAAGGATCTAAGAAGAGTTGCCCATTTTCTGTTTGTTCAGCTTTTTACTTATTATTAGGATAGAATATCTACTCCAAGCTCGTTGCCTGTGGTGCAGGGAAACTGGAAATCATTCTCATCTTTTAAGTTCAATTCCCCTCCATAGCTGAGTAAATATGAACCATTCTGGGAGGTGGAGGAATGGGCAATGGAGAAAGCATGACCAGAAAAGAAAAGGGTGTATAGGTGTGCTCTGAATGTGAGGGTCTCAGAGACAGTGGGACATGATAAAGAGAGCCACCAGAGTGCACAGTCTGCCCTGGCCATCACTTTCTCCCTGGCTACAACAGGATGGGATTGCTTCTTAATAAATAACTAGGGAGCTCCATGGAGCTGCAGCTCTGCTTAGCTTCACTGGCATCATCAACAGTTCACCCCAGACTGGAGCTCAGGGGTCCTAACAGTCACCTTGACTTCCTCCTGGCACCCAATGAGGTACTGTTGCCTATTGGTTGAAAGTGTGGTCTCTGTGTCCAGTTCCACAATGCCACCCCATGTCTACCATGGTATCTCTGCAAAGTACTAGCCCTCTCCATGTTTCAGCTGTCTCACCTGTGCGATGGGCTTAGTAAAGAGTCGTGCCTTGTTCAGTCATAGTGAGGAGCAAGTGAGCAAATGCCTCACACAACTCAGAACAATACCTGGTCCATGGCAAGTGCTCAAGAAAGTCACAAGCTTTTATTATGATAAATACCCCATGGGTACCTGCATGTTCTGAGTCTGAGGGTGTCTCTGTAA
>NW_007041800.1:0-569 GCF_000164805.1 Carlito syrichta
CAAGTGGCTATCCGTGTGCCTAGCTAGGTAGCTAGTTAGTTAAGCCGCCTGGCTAGCTGGATGTCTATCTAGTTAAGTCAGCTGGTTAAGCCAGCTAGATAGCAGGCTGGCTAGCTAGGTGGCTGGCAATATAAGCCTACTGGTTAGCAGGCTGGTCAGGTAGGTGGCCAGCTAGTTAAGCCGGCTGGCTAGCCAGCCAACCAGCAGGGTGGCTGGCTAGTTAAGCCAGTTGTCAATCCTAATGACCAGCCATCCGGCTGGCTATTTATGCCCTCTAGCTAACCAGTTGATCAGCCTGCTAGCTAGCTAGCTGGCTACCTAGCCAGCTAGTCAGCCAGGTATCTAGCTAGTTAAGATAGCTGGCTAGCCATCTAGCCAACCAGGTAGCTAGTTACGGAAGTCAGCTGGCTATCTGGCTAGGCAACTAGAGCCTAGTTAATGGCGCTATCTAGCCAGTTGGGTAGGCGATGCAATCTAGATCGGCCGCTAAACTAGTTAGCTACTTAGTTATGTCAGCTAGCAAGTCACATTGCTAGTCAGCTAGCTAGTTAAGTCAGCTAGCAAGCCAG
>NW_007041802.1:0-1318 GCF_000164805.1 Carlito syrichta
TATAGGCTGAGCCACCGAGCTCAGCCGATTTTTTTTTTTTTGAGTAGGAGTCTCACTCTGTCACCCAGACTGGAGTGCAGTGACCGCTTTTTAACACATGGAAGCAATAAGTCTGAAATAAAGAGTTCAATTGGAGAGGATGGTAAGTTTCATACCATTGTTACATCCTTTCTGTGCGGTCTCTTTTAGAGTAAGAACTCAGAAATTGTGCATATTGACACAAATATTTAAAGATTATCAGATTCTAATAGTTTGAAAGGCTTTTTATAGGGCCTACATGAATCCCTGCTTAAAATAAAAAAAGTTTTATAACTTTCAAGTAAGGGAATTTTGCTTTTCTCAATTTCATGTTAGAAAGGTTTATACAGAAAGATTTCTTAAATAAACGTATTCTACTAAATTGTAGGCACTCTGTTTAAAGACATCTATCTAAGAAGAGGGTAAAAGTTCCTGTGTGGTCTTGAGTTTTTACCACTGTGGAAATATGTTTAACTAAAAGTACCATGTCAATAAATTAAGAGTCCTCAGAGAAAACTATCACAGTATCAATCTGATAAGTAGTTTACTGCAGTTTTGTAATCTCAATTTTTTTTGCTAGTGTTACAGAACATTTCCCCCTAAAGCAAAACAATCAGAAGTATACTTCTATACTAAAAGGTGGAGCCAGAGCACCAGAAAGGCAGTTTAACAGAGTGTTTGGATATAGAATGGCCTTTTTTAAAACAACAGTTATACCCTGAGGCCTGTTTGGTATTTCTGTGACCAGCTTCTATGACCACAAATAGGAACCAAAGTCGCAATCTGTTTAGGGAAGCCTTGTGAATAGAGCTACTTTATCATGGTTTGAAGTTAAACCCACGTTGTACTCTCTTGGTTCTCCTTGCCCTGACTACTTCTGGTCCCCTCTGTCATCCTCTCCTTTGCTCGTGAGAGGATGGCCAATTTCCATCATCAGCCTTTTCCTCTTATATCCCTCATTTTTTCCTGGAAAGTATCAACTGTTTGCATGGTTACTCTTGAAACCTGCAAATTTGAAACCTTCGAGATTTGATCTGCTATTGAGCTTTACATTCCAGATTTCAACTTCACGCTTATTTTTGTAGTGCTAAAAGAATATATGACAAAATGGTTTGTATGGAAGAATTTGAATGTGAAGCAGAAAGCAAAGATAATGTATGCACATGGATAATGGCCAGTTTACATGCATCAGCTTATCTCAAAGTGAACTCTTTTTCTCCTCACCCCTTTGTGGACCTTTTAAACTGTCTCCTTATCTTTGACTCTAGCCTCTAACCTCTCATCATGTTCTTTTCCATTA
>NW_007041803.1:0-433 GCF_000164805.1 Carlito syrichta
AAACTTTTGTGATTTGATTAAGATTGTCCTTTCTCATGCTAAGGAAAACGCCTGGTGGGTGAGGACGCCCTCCACCCACCTGGCTTTGTGTTCACGTGAAAGTCTTGTGATTTGATTGGAATTGTCCTTCCTCATGCTTAAGGAAACGCCTGGTGGGTGGGGGACGCCCCGCACCTACCTGGCTTTGTGTTCACGTGAAAGTCTTGTGATTTAACATGTGAAAGTTTGGGATAAAAGACTCACGGTTGGTCCCAGTAAACGGCTTCTGCTCATTTCACTGAACAGTCGTCCACTTCCTTTCTTTCTCTTTATTCCTCCTTATATCTAGGCCTCCATCTTGCTTTCTTTTGATATCTATCCCTACTACAGAATCGACTTCTGCACTACACAGAGTCCAGTCTCTTTCTTCCCTTCTATTTCTCCAGAATATTCG
>NW_007041804.1:0-898 GCF_000164805.1 Carlito syrichta
CCTTCTATGTAACTGTAAATACAGGCGCGTGCTACCACGCCCGGTAATTTTTTGATTTATTGTAGAGATGATTCTTGCCCATTGCTCTTTTCTAATGTTATATTTGTGTGCGATCTACAAACTCCAATTTCGTATCACATTGGAGATTTGTTATCCGAAGCTACATCCTTCCTTAACTGCCTCCTGCTTCCCGTTCTGGTCATGTCCCTTCCTCGGAACTTGCTCCATGACAATTTGGTGACTGACTGTCAGTCTGGTATGGCTCCAGGTCCCTCCTTTCCTGGGCATTGCTCTCAAGAGCAGCCTTCATTGGATCAGGCTTACCTCCTAGATGTCACACGCTCTTCTGTGTACTAGTGTCAAATGCTCAATGGAGCTCATGCTGGCACAATAGCAAAGGATACGAAATATTCAAGTCCAAGTGTCTCTATTATAATTCTATGCTATTCTGCCATAGAAATTCAAACGAGGTTTGAACTCCTATGTAGGATAATTAATCAGAACACAGGCTCGAATCACTTGACAGTGGGGCCTTTGACCCATTGTGGTTGAGGAAATAGGGAGGAGCAGCAAGAAAGGAAAATGGGAAAGCTTGATAGGATTGACCTTCTTTTAAATTATGGGAAGTAAGGTGTAAGATATATTTGAAAGCTTTAGAACACTTCACTGAGAATAAAAGACTTCGTTACTTATTTTCAGTAAAGAAATTTTGATTTTCCCTCTGATTTCCGTCCTGTGGCGTCATTAGTCTTTACTTAATTCTGTGTCTTGCTATAATAGGATTACCTAAGCCATTTTCATAATTGTAACCTCTTTAGGTAATCAGCGGGCACCGATTTTCCCTTGTAGAGTGAAGACTCATCATTCACTCATCTTTGACTCAGCAAATAGTTTTGTG
>NW_007041805.1:0-916 GCF_000164805.1 Carlito syrichta
TTCATGTTTGCATCTCATTGATGGTCTGATGATGATGTGGGGACATGCAGGGTGTGCATTGGGTTTTAGTCCCGAACCCACAGACCTAGTGACCCTGTGTGGGGGGCAGGGTGAGGGTGCGGTGGTTGGGGGCAGGGTGAGGGTGGTGGCGGCGTTATCGTGGGAAGGACAGCGAGGGAATGGGTTAGAGCTGGCCTGGGCAGAGGCAGAAACGGATTCCAGGCCACAAAGGTGACAGTTCCGGAGATGCTCTGCTCGGCCCCTCTCAGAATACAGTTTCACATCACGGGAAACGGGGCGCCATGAGCAAATTCGCGCACGCAATCTCCCCGCCGCCCCCTACTCAGGCCACGCCCTAAATCCTCAGGAGACATCCGCCCTCACCCTCCAATGCCGCCACCTCCACCAAATTCACAGGACACTGCCCACCCTGGGAAGGATGTGCCGCCTGTTTCCCTCTGTCCTGCCCTGACTGAAAACCGCAGACACAGTGAGTGGCCTCTGTAACTTGTGCAGAAGACCACCCCGCAGCTCAATGCCTCCGTCCTGTGTACTCACACTCACACACTGGCACACACTCTCATTACTTCCCTCTGCTGGACTCCCTCAAGCCTGTTCTGGCAAGGCTAGGTGGATTCCCAGGGCCTTGTTGAAAGGGCACTGAGCCAGTGTCTTCTGATACACAACTAATATTGTACAAGCAACGTCACACAACGTTGGGCCACCTGTATAACCTTAAACAATGCAAGACCAAAGAGCCATGTCCATAGACAAATGCAATGCCATACCGTAACACTAATTATTTTGAAATTAGGTGGAATCCTTCTGTAGAATAAGCCACTATGCATATGCAAATAACTGAACAGCTGATGCTTATGTATTTTTAAATTATAATTTCCAGGTTTGGAATCATGAA
>NW_007041806.1:0-797 GCF_000164805.1 Carlito syrichta
GGACTCGAACCCGAGGGCTCAGGCAATCCACTCTCCTTGGTCTCTTAAAGTGCTGGGATTACAGACTGAGCCACCGAGCCCAGCCAACATCATGTAATTTTTTTTATTGATTGCTGTAATGGAGGCATTTAGACCCTTATCAACACATTGAAATCAAAATTAGATAAATTAAAATACCAAGTTCTCTCTATATAAAGATAACAATAGAATTTGAGGAAAATGTTTTCTGACTGGAAGTCAAAAATGACAACATAGCAACATTATAGTTATCAGAAGTTGGTAGCACAGGATAGCAAAGTAGAAAATAATAAAATCAGAGAAAGAAAGAAAGAGGGAGAGAGTGAGAAAGAGAAAGAAAGAAAGAAAGAAAGAAAGAAAGAAAGAAAGAAAGAAAGAAAGAAAGAAAGAAAGAAAGAAAGAAAGAAAGAAAGATAGACAGCAATAGAAATATTTGTAGAACAAGTGTTCTTAAGCTGGGAGTTTAAGTTTAGTCTTCAACAGTGTTTAAGCTAAATAAACATTGTCAATGGTAACTCATCACTATTTAGTTTGCCTACAAATTAGAACACACAAGTCAGAATGTATCTTCTAATAGTGACAGAATTATCATTTCCTAGATTTGAAAAATGAAGCTAAGAATAAATGGCTGAAGGTCACATAATAATTAAAGTTAAAAATAAATAATATATTTGATGTCGCTAATAATTTTTTCTCTATAAGTTTTCTCTATAGATATCTAAAAATATCTTCTTTCTATCATGACTGTACAATTATTTGTGAAAAATACATTTACTTTT
>NW_007041807.1:0-1008 GCF_000164805.1 Carlito syrichta
TATATATGATAATCACATATAGATTTTGCTATAACAGAGTCGACATTAAAGTGACCGATGTCTGCTTCCTTTTGTCCTTTGTTGTGTAACTTGCCTTGGTTTGGGAAGGAGGATAGCACAGCTGACACAGAGACACTGTCATGCCTGTCCGTATGGTCACGGCCCCTAGAGAAGGGCATGGCCGGGGCGCGAGCGCTCCTGTACGGTTCCAAACCCGTGTTCGTGAGAGCTCGTGAAAAGCGTGCTTCCCCTTACCACCTAAGCACTCCCAGTAAGGAGCTTCAGGAGATCCTTGACTTCCCTGTAGTCTATGCTCCTTCAACTGAAAGATGTGAATCTCCTTTTACTCCCCTTTTCTGAGTGGTTATAAGTTTGAATAACACAGTATCGATGTGATCATAAGCCTTGTGAGTTATATGACTTTTGTGCCCATGTCATCGTAAACTTTGTGATTCGTATGGCTTTTGCATATTGCGTGACGTCCTAGGCCCTTTACCCTGTGGCGAGCTTGATGAAGGCTTCTGCCGGGCCCTACTGGTCAAAGCTGTGAGATACGCCTGATACCTGGCACCGGGAAGTCTGGACCAAAAAAATCACTCGCTGTCGATAAACGTGGCTGAAGTTCAAGCGCTCGTCCCTGCTCTGCCGGTCATGTGGCTGACGTGGAGGTCCCGGCGACTCTGGACCGTAAAAGCGAACTGTAAAAGTCTAGAAAGGGGAGCGGGACCGTTTTGAAAGACCTCGAGTCTGGCTCTGCACCCTGGATTCGAACTCAGAGATAAACTTCTCTCTGCCGGTTCCCCGCCCCTCTGAGTTACTGGCATCGGGAGGAGCAGCCGAGCGTTACTCAGACCGTGACACGGGGACAGGGCCTCACGATGCCGGCCAGGCTGGTCTCAAACTCCTGGCTCGAAGCCATGCTCCCTCCTCAGCCTCCCAAAGTGCTGGGATGACGGGCGTGAGCCACCGCACCCGGCTTCTGCTTCCTTTGGAATGTGGCTATTAGAA
>NW_007041808.1:0-814 GCF_000164805.1 Carlito syrichta
TAAAGAAGTCAGTCATGCAGATGATATTGTCTATAATTTCTTTAACAGAACTATGGAAGATTCGGACTAGATGTGGAAATATTTTTCTGAATTTTTTTTTGTATTTCCTCGGACTTTACCTCTTCTTGAAAATGGAGTTTTTATGAAATGAACTATCATGGATAATGGCTGAAAAGTTATAAATGAATGATTATATTGTAACACATATGAATTGATGGTTTCATTATGAGTCTTTCAGAATAACTTCTTAAAATGTTCCACCACAGCAGTCTTATAAATTCTGTTTAATTACATCTGTAAATATCATGTGCAGTATAGCATCCAATAAAGAAAAATCAAATTGTCTTCAGGTTGTATGTGTCCTTTTTTCCATGAGTCAAAAGGATGTTTATTCCACAGCAATAAATTGTCACTTGTTAATAAAGTCTGAATTAAAGTGACTTATCTACTACAGAAACGGTGACTTTTCAACTTTTGTGGGTCTGGTTAAGTTTTCTGTGGCCAAGATGGTGGCCTGCTGACAGAGCTTCTGGAATGTTTTTCCTCGTTCTTCCCCCTGGCTGCAGCGGGGTGAACTCTCTTATCAAAATCACTTCCCCAGAGCACGTCAGGGCCGAATCCTTCCTGCTTCCTCTTTTTCTAGATGGACTGCATGAGTCTGTCTGCTATAAACTGGCCACGTTCTAGCTGCTATGGTAGTTTTTTTGCTGTGACATTGCAAAGCAAATATTTTTTTTCCTTTACTGGGTAGATAAGAAGAAAAACAACAATAACAACAACAAGGGGCAGTGACAGGAGGAAACATCCCTGTGGG
>NW_007041809.1:0-845 GCF_000164805.1 Carlito syrichta
AATTATAATCTTTCATGAAACCTTTTTACTACTTTTTCCATTCTCTTTAAATATGTGAAATTTGTGTCTTTTCATTTGTGTTTAAAAGAATTCCAAAACAACTTGCTAAACATAAAAAAGACAAGAAAAAGGGAAAGGGTCCACTTTATTTTTATCTACAGAATGCCAAAAGAGATGTGCCAGTGTTTTCACTGAAATTAAACATACTTTAAAAAAAAATTAATCTTTGGTGCCATAGCAACTCAGTCTTCAAAACTTGAATGAATAAATCTGACCAAGTTATTTTTCAGCAGTTTAATTCCGGTCACTAGATCAGTGCAATTTCACCAATTAAGCACAGGAGGAATAGCAGCTCCATGCTATCATCAATTATTAGGGAAAAGTTATTTTAAAAAATCTAATTGAACCCTATTATTAGTAAATGTATCTTTGAACTCTGAAAGTTGAATAACTGAACAAATTAATAAGGCAAGCAAGTTTCTGGCAGTTATATCTGACCTAAGTAAGAAAAGGGTTGTAAATGCTCCCTTATATGCAGATGACTTTTGCTAACATGGTTAGCTCAACCTATTCATTGAAATAAATCTAGCAATTATAATTATTGCCTGTATGCAATTAAAATAAAATGCGGAATCCAAAATATATTTTCCTCTCTACTGTATTTACATAGTTGTACTGCCACCTTTCAATTTGATTAATAATGTTTACAAAGCTTCATGTTGAATGTCCATTAATTTGCATACACGTATTTTCATGTTAGAATTTCAAGAATCAGGAGCTATTCCAGAATTAGAGGAAAATACACATGCTTCCTTTTTACTCCCATATTGGGTAAATTGCTGATA
>NW_007041810.1:0-835 GCF_000164805.1 Carlito syrichta
CATTCTTCTCAGACCTAGAAAAAACAATCCAGGAATTCATATGGAAACACAAACGTCCAAGAATAGCCAGAACAATCCTCAGCAAAAAAAAAAGCAGGTGGTATCACATTACCAGACTTCAAACTTTACTATAAGGCTACAATCATCAAAACAGCTTGGCATTGGTATAGGAACAGGCATATAGATCAATGGAATAGAATTGAGATCCCAGAAGCAAAATCTCAATTTCTCAACCAACTCATCTTTGACAAAGCCTCCACCACCTAACACTGGGGAGAGGAGAACCTATTCAGTAAATGGTGCTGGGAAAACTGGCTGACCACATGCAGAAGATTGAAACAGGACCCCTATCTATCCCCATGCACAAAGGTTAATTCCAAATGGATCAGAGACCTAAATGTAAAACCTCAAACCATAAGAACCTTAGAAAATGAAGGAAAAACCCTCATGGAAATCGGAACTGGCATCCAATTCCTGAACAAAACCCGAAACCCACAACTCATAAGAGAGATATTAGATAAGTGGGACCTTATTAAACTGATAAGCTTCTGCAAAGCCAAAGAAACCATCAAGAGAGCAGGGAGACAGCCTACAGACTGGGAAAAAGTATTTGCCCACTCCACGTCCGACAAAGGCTTAACATCCTAGATCTACAAGGAACTCAAACGTGCTGAAAAGAAAAAAACAAACAACTCCATTATAAAATGGGCAAAAGATATGAACAGACACTTCACAAAGGAAGACATCCGAGCAGCCAACAAACACATGAAGAAATGTTCAACCTCACTAATCATCAGGGAGATGCAAATCAAAACCATACTGAGATACCACCTAA
>NW_007041810.1:1206-18523 GCF_000164805.1 Carlito syrichta
TTGTTCACAATAGCAAGAACCTGGAAATAGCCATGCTGCCTGTCAAAAGAGGACTGGATTAAAAAAATGTGGTACATATACACGATGGAATACTGCATAGCCATAAAAAAGAACAAAATCATGAATTTCGCAGCAACCTGGATGGAACTAGAGTCTATAATACTGAGTGACCTCCCACAGAAACAAAGATCCGAGTATCACATGTTCTCACTCATATAATGGACCTTAAACATCCAATGCAATACTATACGAAAATGACTGACCGTACTGGGAAACTATGGTGGGGGGAGGGAGATGGGATTAACAGTAGCAAATATCTGTCTTGGAACAGGGAAACACCCCATATCAACAGGGTGCCTGAATGAAATGCAATTGTATACCTAACCCTTAACTGTACCCCACAACTTCACAATAAAAAATAAATAAATAAATAAATAAAATCACATACTCTGTAATTCCATTAGGCAGCATGATAGAAAACGACAAAATATAGAGATGAGGAACAGAAGAGTTGTTTACTGGGGCACAGATATGGGGGTGAGGTTAGGTGTGACTATAAACAGACAGCAGGCAGGCTTTTTGTGGTGAGGGAATAGTTCTGCACCATGACAGCAGTGCATTTGAGAGAGTTAGAGAGGCTGCCCAACCCCCCAATATAGTGCAATCAAATATTTACTAAGTGTAATACCTAGCATTTGCGACAGATAGTGTTATACATATCAGAGAGATTTTTAAAAAGAAAGAAAAAGGGCTAGGCACGGTGGCTCATGCTTGTACACAGCACTTTGGGAGGCAGAGTTGGGTGGATGCTTGAATCCAGTGCTTGTACACAGCACTTTGGGAGGCAGAGTTGGGTGGATGCTTGATCCAATCACATCCACAATTCAAGTTGACAAGATGTGTGAGAACAGCCTGGGAAACATGGTAAAATCTCATCTCTACAAAACCTCAAAAATTACCTGGCCATGCTGGTGCATGCCGGGAGTCTGAGTTACTCAGGATGCTGAGGTGAAATGATAGCCTGGGTCCAGGAGGTCAAGACTGTGGTGAGGGATGATCACTGCATTCATGCTATTGTCCTCCAGCCTGGATAAGAATGAGATCCTGACAAACACAACACACACACACACACACACACACACACACACACACACACACACAAATGGTCAGGCACATCTGAATTAATTCACTTTCTAAAATGATAAGATAGGGTAATTATTAAAGGCCTCTGGAGAAGCAGTTCTCTTGGCTTGAAATGCTCTTCTCCTGTCACTTTTTCTAATTCGATCTTAATCATGTGGCTACTCTCAGTTCAGTGTCACTTCTTTTGTGAAACCATCCCTAGCTCTTCTCATTGCCTGCCATCAAAGATTTGCTTTCTCCATGACTAGTTTGAACAGCATCCTATATATTTCACTCATAATACTACTCACCTTTCACAAAAACTAGGTGCTGAGTTGATCTCTATTTTTCTCATCAGGTTAAAGTCTCCAAGAGGACAGAGACAGACTGTGTACCTGACCACTGTTGCCCACACCCAATGCCATGCCTGACAAATGACAGTAGCTCAAATTCTATGTATGGAATAAACACATACCAAGCAACAATTCCTGTGTACAGGTGAGCAGGCAGACAATAAGATTATACTGAAACTTAGAAGAACCCAGCTTCTCCTCAACTGAGAAAGACACTTGATATGGGATAGAAGGTTCATGCAGAAGATAAAGAACCCTTAATCTGAAGTTCAGTAGAAACTTGTACCTTCAGCAACAGAAACTCACTAAAGAACTGAACCAGAGAAGCAACTGTCTAAAGTGTTCTTCAGGAAAATTAATGTGAAAATAGACTTGAGTTCAGAGGATAATACATTAGAGAAGTACAGAATTAAAGGGACATGACGTTAGTGCAGGCGCAAACCAATAAGGTCCTGAATGAGGTTGGCCATGGGAACACAAAGATATGAGAAATATTAAAGAAATAAAGAAGAGAGAGCAACACAGCTGAACAATTGATTAGGTACACAGGCTTGAAAGGGGTAAGAGACAAATATGGTTCAGGAGGTTTAACAGCGAGTGATCAGTGAAAGATAATACCATTAACAGAAACTGGGAAGTCAGGACTAATTCCTCTTAGGAGTAGGAGTGTGCTTTGTTGGAAGTGATGGGTGACATCCACACAATTGAAGATTGAAAACTAGATGCAGAAGAAAAGTCAAGGCCAGCCATTAGATGTGTGAAACTATCAGGTACAGTTAGGAGAGTAAATGAGATCTCTCAGAGAGAAGGTATATAGGGCCTTGGATGGAAATCCTTGAAACAACTGGAATCCCCTCCTCGCTCAAATGATGTTTATCAAATTCTAGAGTCATTGTCCAGACTATCGGCTCCTTAAAGACATTTCTGATCTCATCCTTGCCTTCCCAAAACAACACAGCACAGGGCTTTGTATATAACCACACACAGTAAGGAGATTATTAGGAATCAACCATTTAAGATAATTTCCGATTCATACTTCCTGCTCTACATTTTATTTCACAAATACTGCTTTGCCAGGAAGTTTAGGAGTTCCATTAATTTCGTAAAATCAGTGAGTTTAAATGCTTATATCATTTATCCAAAGCTGTGATACCCCAAGAACTGAAAATGTGACAGACCAGATGTCTATTCAGATTGTTAAATCTTTTGAAAAAGAACCGTAATGAGACCAGGGCCAAAGCAAAGCCTGACTATACTTACCAAATACTATTCTTGACATTTTGAAGAAATTAACGAGATAATATTAGGTACCAAGGAAGTGAAAAAGAGTCTTTCCAATCACATCCACAATTCAAGTTGACAAATGTACAATAAGTAAGAAACTTCAGGTGAACTGAAGAATAACTAAAATCTCAATAAGGAATTAAAGAAAACATAAAAACTATCTAGGGACATTCTTTCTAAACATCATGTGGGAAGAATCATTGACTTGCCCTCCCTCAGAATTTTCCTGGGTATTCTAGTCAGGGGTAGAGGAAAGTCTAATCTGATTCAATACTTAGATGCACCAATCCCTTGTCACATATGGAAGTTTTACATACACACACACACACACATACACACCCTACACATTACACATTCTCTACATACACATGCAAACCCTCTCTCCATACACACAAACACTCAACCACTCCATAAATACATTTTTAGACACCTATACATCCTTAACTCACATATACATCCTTACACATACCCTTCATGAGGACGCACACACACTGACACTCATACACACACTTCATTCACACATGCCCATACCATAAATACATCTTTATATACACAATCCAGATATGTATTCTTTATAGTAATCCAGTAAAGTACACATTACACAAAGGTAGGTTACTCATCACACATTTTGCATTCACACAGAAGCTAGACATAGAACTTGCGTTAATCATTCACATACACACATAAACACATACAATCAAACCACCCACAAACACACACACAGCTTCTGTGCATTCATCACCCTAGACATATACACTGATCATAATCACATACACACTCAACACACAAACCTCCCACACATGTACATCTACACGCACACACATATACAAACAACAACACACACACAAATGTAGCAGAACTTTCTGATATCCTCAGTCACTCTGGTCACGAGTAGCATCTCTAACATCTTCTCCTAATCAATGAGAAAGGTTCACAGAGGCCTCGTGGCCCAGGGCAGTGCTGCCCCAGTTGCCTGGTGGCTCGAGTGCACAGCCTGCCCACACTGATTATGCCAGAAATTGCAAAACCAAGTTACACCAGGGCCAGTAGTATTAAGTGATATGTATGATGAAAAGCAAAGTATGAACTTGATGATAAATGACAACTAATTCTCCATCTTAGTGTTCAAGACACAAGATTGCAGTAGTTCTCAGAGAGTGGTCGCTAGACCAGCAGCCTCATCATAACCTGGACACTTGTTAGAAATGCAGACCTCCAGAAATATTGATTCAGAACCACTACAGTGGGAAGTATTGGGCCAGGAAGCATTAGAGCTTGTGGCATATGGGGGAGTGCAGGCCCTGTTTAAATGAGAAGCCACCACTGAGCTTCAGCCCGAGGGAATGGATATTATGTTTTCCTCCTTGACTAGTTTCAGGTTCATTAGAATGTCATTCAGAGACCTCTAAAAACTGTCTTTCCTTTTTTTTTTTGAGTTGGAATCTCACTCTGTTGCCCAGGCTGGAGTGCTATGTCACACTCATGGCCACCCTAGGATAGACCTGTTGGGCTCTGGCGATCCTTCCTCCTCAGCCTTCCATGTAGCCAGAACTACAGTTGTGTGCTACCACGCCCGGCTAATATTTTATTTATTGTAGAGACAATGTCTTGCCAAGGCTTCTCAAACCTACAGGCTCAGGCAATTCACTCTCCTCGGCCTCCCAAAGTGCTGGGATTATAGACTGAGGCACCGAGCCAGGCTTTTAAACTGTTTTCAAACCTATCATTCTAGCTGCATATTCCATTGACCACACTGACCATATGACTTGCTACCACACTTACACACTTCTGGGCTGTTTATTTCTCTTACAGGCATTGCTTTGTTTTTGCTTTAATTTTAAAGATGTGGGGTACAAGGATTGGGTAAATAAGTGGTTTGCATACAGGTGAAGGTTGGGTCTTCCATGGGACCACACTTAGCCTGGATATGAATCAGGCACTCTTTTTAATGTTATGCTCCCCCCCCCCCCCCCTTGTTTTTATGTGCTTTAAATAGAATCACTCACGTCTTTCTCAGTACTACTTCATGGGGAGGTCCTGCTATTATCTCAGCCATAGAGTAGGAAAGACACTTGCTCAAGGTCCAGAACAGATTCACACCCAGGCAGCCTGGCTATAACTGGACTCTCCATCACTATTCTCTGCTGCCTCTTGGTGTAGATAGCCCTTAGCTATTTTCTTCTGCTCCTACTAAAAGCTAAGGCAATCTTCAAAGCCCTGCTCATAAGTGATGGCCACTATCAATCCTTTCTAGGCCAAGTGCCCTTCCCTTCCCCTGGGCTTCCAGGAAACATAACCTCCCTGGCCTATGGTGGGGTGGCTGTGCAACATTCATTCACCCATCCCATCAACCCATGATTTCTCAACCCCTACTAGGTTCTGGGCATCATAATCAGTTCTCAGGATCAACAGTGATCCAGACAAGAGGCCCTGCCATCATAAATAAGCAGAGTTCACATCTCTGGAATCCTACTATGCTCCACAACAGTGCCAACATCTCCATGTACTATCCCACTCAATTCTCATAACAACCCACTGAGATGAAGAAACTGAGTGAACAAAATGTGGAATGAGTTTTCCACAATCATACAACTAGCAAATGATTCTGTCTTCAGAGTTTTTTTCCCAGAAAGAGAGAAAAATACACAGCAATGACCCAACAGAATGCGAAGTATCAGGGTAGGAGCTAAGAAGGGTGCTGTAGGAACCCCAAGGAGGGGTCCATACCAGGACATTTCAGTCTCCTTCTTCCCCTCCCCCTGCTATGAAATTTATCTATAGCTGCTGTATCCCAAGTCCCTCGACCATTTGCTAGAGCCCAGATTGTTATGTAAGTGAGGAAGAATGTCAAAATCTCAGAATATCTGTCTCTAGGTTCTATATTCTTGAAGTCTTGCAAAAATGAGGCTATAAATAAT
The DNA here is from genome assembly GCF_000164805.1 of Carlito syrichta. NCBI lineage: Eukaryota > Metazoa > Chordata > Mammalia > Primates > Tarsiidae > Carlito > Carlito syrichta. Next base: position 6,884 of record NW_007041810.1, read on the forward strand.
CAGGCATTGAGATAAAAAGACCAAATGGAGTTGAGTCTTTCATTTGGACTCATTGGAGGAAAATTTCATTCGGATTCCGTAAAGCACTTAATGTGTTTAATACTTCTGTTCATATACCCTCATAGATAGCTATGACTTGCTCACTTGACAGATGTAGAGACTGGGACTCAAACAGGCTAGCAGACCTGCTCCAAGGCACTCATGTACTAAATAATAAAGCCAAGGTTCAAATCAAGTTCTGCCTGGTTCCTTAATTTTGAATTATGTTAAACAACCTCCCTATGTTTTTCCAGGCACAGGTGTTGGGACTGTTCTATGGAAGCTCAGATTTCGGCTGCCTAGATCCCACCACAAGAGGAAACCTACAAGCTGCTTGATTCTTCCTCAGGTTAAGGAAACACTCTGTTCTGTGCATAAATACAGTCCAGGAAGGCCAGGAATGAATACCCTAAGAAACTGTCAATCAATACAGAATGGGAGTAGTGGACAAATGCTCTAGCAGCAAGATGGATAACCCAGGGAGGCAACTTGCATGTTTCTCAGAGGTGCTTGGGGAATAAACAGTGGTCCTAGTCATGGACACTTACGTTGATTTTATATTCTTTCTTTTCTCACTCTCCCTGACCCTGTTTCTGTTACCTAGAAGTACTTCCCAAATGAACTACCTGTACCCAAATCTTTGCCCCAACTCAAAACAAGCTAAAAATGTATTAAATCAACATTGCTAATTGATTGTGCTAGGCCCTGTGACAAAAGACCTACAAGATGAAATTTCTAGTGCCTGCCCTGAAGTGTATAATGAGACCAGCAAGTAAAGAACAATTACAACAGAATACCTTAGAATGACAATATATTGTTGAGAATACTACACTAAAGGCAAGAACAAAGTGACACATGAAGACAAGGGGGCACAATGTCATCTACCGCATTCGTGGAGGTACTGCTTTCTAGATTTATAGTTTGAGCCTGGATGGAGTATGGATTAAATACAGCTATAATGATTCTATTTCACACCAATGTGGAATGAAAATCCAATCACTATCACTCTCTACTCTAGGTAAGTGCTGTAATCTGCCCTGTCATAGTATGCGGTGTTTTGATTTTAGGTAGTATATGGATGGATAGTTGAACTTTTCTAGTTAATTGTGTTAGTTAAAGAATACAGTTTCATTAACAGAGTGGTAAGTCATAGAAGACATTTGGAAACCTATCTGGGTGAGAACAGGAGGCAGTGAGGAGCTCTGTGAGGGAAAGGCTAACAGTCTGAAGACCAGTCAGAAGTCTATTGATCCTGACAACATGAGACGTAACTGCCTGAATGAGGGAGTGGCTACAGAAATGGAAGGAAGACACTAGATGGAACAGGTGCACTGCAACTGTGCTGTGAAAATCTCTCTGATTGCAGCAGTTGGAAGGTGAAACCTGTCCTACCAAGGACAGCGCTTTACATGAGGTCACATGCACACCGACACACAATGCAGTAAGAGAGCTGAGTCAATCAGCTGGTATAATTAGGAGAATACTGTTATTTGGCTTCAGTTGTCAGAGGGGTTTAGCGTGAAATAAACAGACAATTGCCACTATTTTTCCACTTGACTCGGATGCTGAAGAAATGCTAACACCTATACATGACATGCTTTCTATTCTATTCCAGGTTTTTTAAAGCGCTTCACGTTTATTGCCTCTTTTCTCCTCATAAACTCTCATTTTACAGACGAGGAAACTCCAACAAAAGGTCAAGAACTTGCGGGAGATCCCCCTCCTGACACCTGAAGTGGCAAGGATTAAGCCCAGACGCCCTGACTCTAGAGCTCCTGTTCCTAACACGGCACCAGAATCATGGCTCAGGCACACAAGCTAAACGCAGGTCCCACTTCTGCTTGGGTCCTGAAGGGATCCCTCCTGTTGGGGTCAGAATGCCTGGTTCTGAGATCAGTCTCTCTTTGTATAACAATGAGGTAGTGACGATGCCAGGGGTTTGGTGCAAAGAGAGAATGATCTAAATAATGTGAAGTGACCTTGAAAATGGACATGTGGCTCCACAGACTTGACTGACATAATCACCGACTAGGAACATGCGACCTAAGGACTGCTCTCTCCTGTCCGAGCTCTGGCATGGGTGGAACGAGACTCCGCCTTCGAAGCCCCGCCCACCGCGGCGACCGCTGAGCTAGCGGGTCCGGTGTGCGCATGCGCAATCGGTGACCGCCTCCTTTCTCACCCCAGCTGAGCGTTGCTTGGTTTCTGAGAGGCAGTTGGTGAGATGTATAGGGCGCGCGCGCAGAGTCTCCTGGCTCTTCCTTCGGCGCCCTTCCCGTATGGAGCGCGTCCAGAGTGGCCCTGTGGGCTCCCTGACCTTGTGCAGAGGTGCTCGCTGTGGGCCCCGTCGTCGGCCGTGGAATCGGTAGCAGCCGGGCGGGGGGCGAAGATGGCGCCCGTCGGAGACCCAGTCCCCAACGTCCTCTCGCGGCGAGCTCCCGCCCGGAGCGCCGGCCGGGTCCGCTGCCTTCTTCTGAGCGAGGGCTTCCTCCTGGGCGCCGCCCCGGGGAAGCCCCTGACTCAACCTCGGGACGAGCGGGCTGGACGGTGTCTGGAGTCCAGCGGCGACGACCATGACCAAAAGTGGCACACTGGTGGCCTGGGACCCCCTGCAGGGGTTCCAGCTGGTTGCCAGAGTCTGCTAGGGGTGGGCTCTGCCTCCGGCCAGCCTTTCCCTTGCTGGGATCTGCTCTCTGCCCCAGATCCTTGGCACTCTCAGGACCTAGGAGGGAAGGATTTTTGTGGGGTGGGATTGATGAGTGGTTGGGGGAGATGGGAGCAAAAATGTCTGATCCCCCAGTGAGTTTCACTGGGAGGACAGAGTGGGCTTTGACTCCGTGAAAAATTCTCATGATTTGGGAGGGCTTGATGATCTGAGTTCTGGAGATCAAGGGGTTTCTTGTTGTCATGAGAGAACTGAAAACCCAACATATCAGCCTCTCCTTCATCCCTGTTTCTGGGCTGGAGGTGAGCAGCGGGCAGCAGGAACTTCCACGATGAGGTGGCTGGGGAGAAAAGTCGACACGGGACTTGCTTAGGACAGGACATGGCCCCAGAGGCAGGGGCTGAGGAGACGTTCTTAGAAGGCATGGGCCTGAGGCTGGGCAGGAACAACTTCCCAGAGCATTCCTTTGGGGCCCAGGGCCTAGGCTGCACATGCCAGGTCTCTCAGATTTCCAATTTTAGCCAGGACTTTCAAGAGAGACCTGGGAAGTATGAAGTGTTCTGACTGTGGTCCCCTGCACCCTCATCTGCAGACAGAGTGGTTGTGCTCTATCCCCAGTCTCAGTCCATAACACCTTTCCCACTTTTCCTGGAGTGAGGATTTTCTAGTGAGAACAACCCTACTTGGAGAAGGCCAGTCCTCCAGTCATGACTGATAAGCAGTCTGTCTGTCTCCATCAACACCAGGGGTCTGGAGACATCCCTCTCAAGTGGAAATATTGTTGAATACCATCCCACTTGATAACAGGGTACCATGAATATGGATGCTTCAGGTTGGGAGGAGAAACTGAATTCATTTGTGTAACATGACTGTGAGTTCTGCCATAGAGCTGAAATGAGATAGTTTAGGGGCTCAACTTAAACTTACAGGAGCAGGAAAGAAAATGAGGTGGGTTATTCAGAATCTTTTTGTGGATCCCTTGAGGAAGGGTCAGTCTTGGTGAGGAAGGCACCAGCAGCGCCACCTGTCCCTAGGCCTGGACACTCTAGTAGGGGTTCCAGCTCTACCAAGAAACTCTACCAAGAAGCAACATACCCTTCAAGGAAAAGAAAACGCGAGTCTATTCCAAATTATTTTCCTATTGCATGCGAAAAGGTTTTTTGTTTTGCTTTGATCTTTTTTTTTTCTTTGAAATCTGCATTTGAAAGAGAGGTCATGTCAGTTCATATTCCTCTTGTCTAAAACACTCCCAAGGGACACCAGCCAAAAACATACCCCTATTTTTTTTTTTGAGTTGGAGCCTCACTCTGGTGCCCAGACTGGAGTGTAGTGTTCGCTCCTGGCCACCACAACCTCGACCTGCTGGGCTCTGGTGATCCTTCCACCTCAGCCTTCCAAGTAGCTGGAACTACAGGCGTGCTACCACGTCTGGCTAGTTTTTATATTTATTGTAGAGATGAGGTCTCACCAAGTTGCCCAGGCGGGTCTCGAACTTGCGGGCTCAGGCAATCCAATCACCTCAGCCTCCCAAGGCGCGGGATTACAGGCTGAGCCACCAAGCCCGGCCCCTATTTTTATTTTAAAGAAATTTACTGTGTAGCCAAACTTGTAATAGGCTTCTGATAAAACGGAGAATAAAAATAACTTCCGAAAGTTGGCGAAAAGAGGAGGCCAGTCACAAGGGAGGGCTCCAGGACTACTGGACTAGATAACCCTCCTGCTGCCTGAGGGTCCTGGAGTGGGTGCAGCCCCATGAGGATCAAGGAAGAATGAAAGAGTATCTCTTTGTTCAGAAAACCGCAGAATCTGAAGACAAATCTAAGGTTTGCCATGGGAGTGCCCCAGGAGATCCCCTAGGACCCTCCCATCTCCACTGAGGTCCCCAGAGGTCCCTTGTGTGCTGTGTGGGCATAGCCTGTTGCACACTATGTGAAGGTTTCCTTGGCACCACAACAGTGAGCACTAATGACATGCTGACCTCCTAAGAAGGCACCACTGAAGTGAGCTTGGGAGTCAGGGAAGATTGGGAAATGATCACCTGGCTGCCTCCTTGAAGGTATGGCTACCTCAGGTTCCCCTCTTGGCTGCATTTGAGGAGCAGAAACAGGTGACAGTGGTCATGTTGGGTAGCTGTCAAAAGAGATTAAAGTGTTAGGTGCTTTGCCCATTTTGTGGAAGTTATTACTGACAGATGATAGGTGGGCAGGTTTCAGAAGTACTGTCAAGCCTCCAGGAATTATTGTATGTCCTCCTTCTGAGGTAGTGAACACCCTATCACTGAGAGTGTGCAAAGCAAGGGTGGTAGTAGATGGATTTTCTATATTGGGTGTGGGATTATCCCTTTCAGAAACAAACTTTTCAACCATGAAGCAAGTTTGGAATGCTAACACAAGTAACATTCTTCCAGGTCATTAATTCATGATCTTGTTCTTGAATTGGTAAATTTCCTTAGACCCCATCAAAACATATAGAGGAGGTTAACTGACCTTTAGATTTCCTCATGACAGAGAGGCATGTCTACCTTGTGCTTCTATTCCCAGGTTTGAAGAAACAGGCTGCAGGCAATTCAGACTGGAGAAAGCAGGATATTCTTGCCCAGAGTATGATGTCCAGGTTACCTCCAACACTCTCATGTGTCTTCTTGTTTTGCTTATTCTAACTAGGACACAGCTTTGTAGCTGAGGTCCAGGAAGAATTTTAATCTCAAGCACTGTACCTGTTGTGAACCTATATTTTGGTCAAGAAATCTCAGATATTATAATTATCATAATAGGAAAAAATTTTAATATCATCATTATCATGATCATCATTATCATCATACGGAGGTTGTTTAACATAATTCAAAATTAAGGAACCAGGCAGAACTTGATTTGAACCTTGACTTAATTATTTAGTATGTGAGTGCCTTGGAGCAGGTCTGCTAGCCTCTTTGAGTCTCAGTCTCTACATCTGTCAAGTGAACAAGTCATAGCTATCTATGAGGGTATATGAACAGAATTATTAAACACATTAAGTGCTTTACGGAATCCGAATGGCATTTTCCTCCAATGAGTCCAAATGAAAGACTCAACTCCATTTGGTCTTTTTATCTCAATGCCTGATTATCTATAGCCTCATTTTTACAAGACCTCAAGAGGCAGCAGAGAATAGTGATGGAGAGTCCAGTTATAGCCAGGCTGCCTGGGTGTGAATCTGTTCTAGACCTTGAGCAAGTGTCTTTCCTACTCTATGACTGAGATAATAGCAGGACCTCCCCATGAAGTGAGAAAGACGTGAGTGATTCTATTTAAAGCACATAAAAACAAGGGGGGGAGGGGGGGGAGCATAACATTAAAAAGAGTGCCTGATTCATATCCAGGCTAAGTGTGGTCCCATGGAAGACCCAACCTTCACCTGTATGCAAACCACTTATTTACCCAATCCTTGTACCCCACATCTTTAAAATTAAAGCAAAAACAAAGCAGTGCCTGTAAGAGAAATAAACAGCCCAGAAGTGTGTAAGTGTGGTAGCAAGTCATATGGTCAGTGTGGTCAATGGAATATGCAGCTAGAATGATAGGTTTGAAAACAGTTTAAAAGCCTGGCTCGGTGCCTCAGTCTATAATCCCAGCACTTTGTGAGGCCGAGGAGAGTGAATTGCCTGAGCCTGTAGGTTTGAGACCAGCCTTGGCACCTTGGCAAGACATTGTCTCTACAATAAATAAAATACTAGCCGGGCGTGGTAGCACACGACTGTAGTTCTGGCTACATGGAAGGCTGAGGAGGAAGGATCGCCAGAGCCCAACAGGTCTATCCTAGGATGGCCATGAGTGTGACATAGCACTCCAGCCTGGGCAACAGAGTGAGACTCCAACTCAAAAAAAAAAAAAAGGAAAGACAGTTTTTAGAGGTCTCTGAATGACATTCTAATGAACCTGAAACTAGTCAAGGAGGAAAACATAATATCCATTCCCTCGGGCTGAAGCTCAGTGGTGGCTTCTCATTTAAACAGGGCCTGCACTCCCCCATATGCCACAAGCTCTAATGCATCCTGGCCCAATACTTCCCACTGTAGTGGTTCTGAATCAATATTTCTGGAGGTCTGCATTTCTAACAAGTGTCCAGGTTATGATGAGGCTGCTGGTCTAGCGACCACTCTCTGAGAACTACTGCAATCTTGTGTCTTGAACACTAAGATGGAGAATTAGTTGTCATTTATCATCAAGTTCATACTTTGCTTTTCATCATACATATCACTTAATACTACTGGCCCTGGTGTAACTTGGTTTTGCAATTTCTGGCATAATCAGTGTGGGCAGGCTGTGCACTCGAGCCACCAGGCAACCGGGGCAGCACTGCCCTGGGCCACGAGGCCTCTGTGAACCTTTCTCATTGGTTAGGAGAAGATTTTAGAGATGCTACTCGTGGCCAGAGTGACTGAGGATATCAGAAGGTTCTGCTACATTTGTGTGTGTGTGTAGATGTACATGTGTGGGAGGTTTGTGTGTTGAGTGTGTATGTGATTATGATCAGTGTATATGTCTAGGGTGATGAATGCACAGAAGCTGTGTGTGTGTTTGTGGGTGGTTTGATTGTATGTGTTTATGTGTGTATGTGAATGATTAACGGATTTCTATGTATAGCTTCTGTGTGAATGCAAAATGTGTGATGAGTAACCTACCTTTGTGTAATGTGTACTTTACTGGATTACTATAAAGAATACATATCTGGATTATGTATATAAAGATGTATTTATGGTATGGGCATATGTGAATGAAGTGTGTGTATGAGTGTCAGTGTGTGTGCATCCTCATGAAGGGTATGTGTAAGGATGTATATGTGAGTAAAGGATGTATAGGTGTCTAAAAATGTATTTATGGAGTGGTTGAGTGTTTGTGTGTATGGATGGAGGGAGGGTTTGCAGGCGTATGTAGAGAATGTGTTATGTGCAGGGTGTGTGTGTGTGTGTGTGTGTGTGTGTGTGTGTGTGTGTGTCTAAAAATATGTGACAAGAGATTGGTGCAGCCAGGCCCACTGTAAAATATTTGACTCCATGTTCCTACCATGTGACACTTCATTTCCCAGAGCAGCATTGAATCATTTGAATCTATCTCCATGCAAAGTGTGAATTGGGGACATTTGCCTTTTAATAAATTGTCATGGTGGTTAGACTCTGTGTCAGGATCTGAGAAAGCAGACACAAGTCATACTGGTTTTGTCTTTGGAGTAATTCATACTTTGTTGGGGTCGGTGACCTATTTCTACTTACAACACTTTTTACCTCCTTCATGTAAAGTGCTGGCAGGAGAAAGAAAAATGTGTTCATCAGGTACCTTTTGTAATATGCATGGTCATGACCTTTCTATCCTGAGGTGGCAGACTTTCCAGATGCCCAGCTCTTCTAGCCCACACTCACCTTAAATCAGTTTAATATTCAAATAAATTTCTACTGCAACTAAAAATTGCTTGTTTCTAAAATGTTCACAATGAGGAAAACCATATCTCTTTTCAAACAAAAGGCTCAGAGTTGGAATAACAGAACTAACTATTCAAAAATCACTAACTATACTTGAAAAAATAACAAATGTCTAATTGTTGTACTTTTTATTAACCCTTAACTTACCAGCTTATAGAGAAAAACTCTGATTCCAACATAAATAAATAAATAAATAAGAATGCTCTCTGTTTATCAGTTTGCACTTTAGATAGAATACGTTAGGATTAATTCTAAGTCATTTTTGTAACTTAAAAATTTTAAGGTGTACACTTAAAGCAGCCATGCATTAAATACCCCTTCATAATGCATGTTGAAGTTAAAATTATACACTTATACTGTATTATAGAAAAAGCAAACCAACAACTATAATGAGTATTACTTCAAATCGCTCTCTGATGTCTGTCAGGATACACGGATGTGTTCTTTGCTTTAATAATCAGTGTAGGGCAACCCCCTTGGGTAAACTACCACTTGGGAGCTTTTCTGTCTCTATTGAAATCTTGTTCTCTAAAATAACAACAACAGCAATAAGTGTATACATACTATTTGCTCTTCCACTTCTGTTACTACAGCAATTTCCATTTCCACGTGTCAGTACTGTTGGAATACTGATTTTAATTGGCAATATAAGAACAGCTCACATTTATGGAGCTGTCGTGCCAGGCACTATGGTAAGCACTTTGCACAATCACATTTCATCCTCACAACAACCCTCTGAGTGAGGTGCTCTTGCTATCTCCATTTTGCAGTTTGGAGAACAGAGGTTCAGGGAGGTAATGACTTATGCCCAACAAAAATATACTAAGTGGCAAAGTTGGTCTCAGATCAAGGGTGACTGACTGAAGTAGCAAGAAACTACTTCCTGCCTCTGCATGGATTCCACAGGAAAACAGAGGAAGCAAGGAAAACTCATAGAAGAGCTTCAGACCAAATCACAGTAGGGATTTGGAAGGCCAGAGGGAGGCCAAGAGGCAGTGACAGCTCCAGGTGGGCATGCAGAGTAAATGTCAGCGAGACTCAGGTCATGCACTACCTAGGAAATCCAAATGCACATGACACCACAGAGCTAACATTCCAGCTGGCTTCCAAGACCTGCATATCAGAGCTAGGAAGTTGCCCTCCTGGACATGGCAAATTATTGTAGGTAGTCTGAAAAAGAAAATTGAATTATTTTTGCAGACCTATGTAGACAAAAGTAGAGAAGAGAGATGCAGTTTCTTGCACAAGTGAACACTGTCTGAGAGGATTTGAACCTGAATTGTTAGGTTTTAAAGGACAGAGTTAGGTCTAATTCTGAAAGCTCCAGAACCCAGCCTAGAGGAAGTGTCCAATGTTTGTAAAATGAAAGGATGTAAATGTAGTCTGCTCATTCTTTCATGTGTTCATTCAACGTTCATTTCCTCAAAATGCATTTATTGAGCATCAACATGCCAGGTTTTGTAAGGTTATATACCTAACTTTTTTATGTATGGTTGTTCGTTTTGAATTGGAAACTCTTATCGCCCAGACTGGAGTGCGGTGGCATGCTTATTGCCACCCCAGCATTGACCTGCTAGGCTCAGGCGATTCTTCCACCTCAGACTTCCAAATAGCCAGAATTATAGGTATGCGCTATGATATCTGGCCAATTTTTTTTTTGTTTTTTGTAGAGAAGAGGTCTCGAGAAGTTGTCCAGGCTGGTCTTGAACCTGCAGATTCGGGCGATCCACTCGCCTCGGTCTCTCAAAGTGCTGGGATTACATGCTGAGCCACCGAGCCCACCTTCCTTGCCTATTTTTATTACTGATGTTTTCCTTGGCATTTTGTAAGCTTGTATAATGTATGGAAATCAACCCAGCTTTTTGAGAACACTGAGAGAAAGAAAAAAAATCAGAACTCCACCAAGGGCACGTGGCTAAGAAAAGAGAGGTAGCTCTTGTTGAGAGGTCTGAAGGAGTTTGGTTTCCTGGACCACCTCTTATATTCAGCATCCTCCATTCACTCCCCACATCCTTTTGTGTTGACCTTCCCACGTGTTTATCATGGTTTGGCCCTGTAGAAATGAGTCATGTTTATGGAATCAATTAAATTATCAGCCTGCTTTTCTTGACCACCCCACTCTGAGACGCAAAAGGAAACATGCCTGTGTTTTGCAGTACTTTTATGACCCAATTTTTATATTTAATTTAATTTTTGACCAACCTAGAATTTATTTTGGCTTAACCTATTAAACACAGATTCAAGTCCTATTTTTTACCAGGCACTTTGTCACTTATTACAACATCATTAGTCAATAATGGGCCTTCCTCTCCTCCAACCATCCAAGATATAATTTTTTTCTTCATCTTTGCTAAGCCTGTCTATTCTGTTTCATTACATTGTCTTCCTAATCATGAGCCAGTACATGTGTTTTTGTTTGGTTTGGTTTTCTTGACTTGGAGTCTCACTCTGTTGCCCAGATTGTAGTGTAGTGGCATGCTCCCGGCCACCGCAGAGTCGCCCTGCTGGGCTCAGGCAATCCTTCCACCTCAGCCTTCCAAGTAGCTGAAACTACAGGCACGTGCCACCATGCCCAGCAAATTTTTGATTTATTGTAGAGATGAGGTCTTGCCAAGTTGCTCAGGTGGGTCTCAAACCCACGGTCTCAGACAATCCACTTGCCTCAGCCTCCTAAAGTACTTCGATTACAGGCTGAGCCACCGAGCCCGGCCTGCCAGTACATATTAATTTCTGAAGTATTATAATATGTTTCAATATAGGGGGTTCTGATTCAACAACTTTTAATCTTTCTGAGAACACTGAGAGAAAGAAACAAAAATCAGAACTCCACCAAGAGCATGTGGCTAAGAAAAGAAAGGTAGCTCTTGTTGAGAGGTCTGAAAGAGTTTGGTTTCCTCTGACCATCTCTTATAATTCAGCATCCTCCATTCACTTCCCACATGCTTTGTGAAACTGGTTGGCAGATATTATGTCTGCCACAATTGTATTTGGATGCTGGCCCCCTCAGTACTACGAGAGGGTCAGCTGTCCAGTCAGCCGGGGCCTGAATTCCATTCTCATTGCTTCTCAGGCACAGCCCAAAGATGTACCCACACTGGAAGGTCATTAGTCTTGTTAGAAGGCCACCTGCCAGCCTGGTGTAGGGTCTCACACCTGCAATTCCAGTATTTAGTGAGCCTGAGGCCTGAGGAATGCTTGAGCCCAGGATTTCAAGGTCAGACTAGCCAACAAAGCAAGATCTTGTCTCCAAGAAAATAAAAGAAAAATTTTATTACTAGGCATGGCAGTATGTGCCTATAGACCTAGCTACTTGGGAAGCTGAGGCAGAAGGATCACTGAGCCCAGATGGTCCAGGCTGTGGTGAGCTGTGAACGAGCCACTGCACTCCAGCCTGCAAACAAATGGAGAGAGAGACCTATACTGAAACAGATAAAAACAATAGACCATGGCTACAGACTAACCAACTCCCATACAAAAAAAA
>NW_007041811.1:0-785 GCF_000164805.1 Carlito syrichta
AATATTGTGTAAATGAAAGAAAAAGAGCCGGGCCCCGTGACTCAGCCTGTAATTCCAGCGCTTTGGGAGGCTGAGGTGAGTGGATTGCCTGAACCCGCGGGTTCAAGACCCACCTGGGCAACTTGACGAGACCTCATCTCTACAATAAATCAAAAAAATTGCCGGGTGTGGTAGTGCACACCTGTAATTCCAGCTACTTGGAAGGCTGGGGCGGAAGTATCACTGGAACTCAACAGGCCAAGCTGTGGTGGCCGGGAGTGGCCACTGCACTCCAGTCCGGGTGACAGAGTGAGACTCCAACTCAAAAAAAAAGAAGAAGCAAATTAAAATACCTCGTGAGCAGCTCTAAATGGCCGATATTCCTGAAAATGGCCAACATATCTATATTTCACAATAGAAATGCAGGTCTCCTCAAGTAGGTTTCTGTGACTCAGTGTTTCATCTCATGCCTAATTTTTATTGCAAGAACTTTCTCTCTTTGCCATTGGCTTTAGTGAGGTGGCTATATGGTCCTTGCAAATTTCATTAATCTAGGGGTGTCACTGAGCCCTGTCAATAACTGAGTTCTTAGTCTATGTGACTGTAGAAGCAACAGATCTCTTAGCTCAGCCACTGAGTTGGGGTTCAGTGAACACTTGTAGAATTTGCTCATCGTTTTAATTTTTTTGAGTCAGAGTCTCACTCTGTCACCCAGGCTGGAGTGCAGTGGCACAATCCCAGCCTCAACATGCTGGGCTCAGGTGATCCTGTCTGCCTCAGCCTTCCCAAGTAGCTGGAACCACAGG
>NW_007041812.1:0-724 GCF_000164805.1 Carlito syrichta
ATGACGCTCACAGAGCTGAAACGTACAGTGCAGTCCTTGGAGATTGACCTGGACTCCATGAGAAACCTGAAGGCCAGCTTGGAGAACAGCCTGAGAGAAGTGGAGATCCGCTACACCATGCAGATGGAGCAGCTCAATGGCACCGTGCTGCACCTGGAGTCTGATCTGGCACAGACCCAGACAGAGGGCCAGTGCCAGGCCCAGGAGTACGAGTCCCTGCTGAACATCAAGGTCAAGTCGGAGGCTGAGATAGCCACCTACCAGCACCTACTAGAAGACGGCAAGGACTTCAGTCACAGTGATGGCCTGGACAGCAGCAGCTCCATCCAAACCATCCAAAAGATCACCCACAAGATAGTGGATGGCAAATTGATGTCTGAGACCAATGACACCGAAGTTATGAGGCGTTGAGGTGGCGGGAACAGGGTGTCCTTCGGGGAAGCAGGAAGTCAATAATAAGTTCAGAGGTGAAAGAAAGAAAGAAAGAGAGAGAGAGAGAGAGAGAGAGAGAGAGAGAAATACAGTTTTCCCAATTGTTTTAAAAATAGCCAGAGAAGGTCGTTCAGAACCTTAAAAAAATTCTCATCATGAATTTCTTTTTGCTGTACATTTTAAATCTAGCAAATTAAAATTTTTTTAAGCATAAATGATGGTCATTTGTTCAAGAAAGCTATACACGATTGAGTTTAACTCTGCAGGGAAATGGTGACATTTGGATTAATTC
>NW_007041813.1:0-1236 GCF_000164805.1 Carlito syrichta
ACTGTATACTACTGCTTAAAATGAATTGTCCCGATTTGTGTCTTTTTCCCTGCAGCGGTATGTGTAGATCTCTGGCATGTTTCCTTTCTGACCATGTTTGCGTTTTCTCATGTGTTACTGTTACGTTGGAGTTGTTGAAATGTATCAGACACCTACTGTGCACAATGAATGGTACCTGCTGTCAATCTCTCTCTTGTGGGGGCGGGGCTCCGGGTCCCTCGCCATTGCGGGGCTGCAGCGCCCTGGCGTGAGGACGGCGCGTCGCGTCCCGGCCGCGTGACCTGCTGGGTTGACGCGATCCTTCCTCAGAATCCTGCCTGCGAGCACCGAGGCGCAACGCGGTTCCGCCTCCCGGGCCGCGGCCTCCCACGGAGTGCTTCGGACTCCCGCGCTGCGGGAGCCCAGAGTGTGGCTCGCGGCGACTGGGACGACCGCGGAGCTGGGCCCCCCGCTGGCCGCGGAGCTGGGCCCCCCGCTGGCGGCGGAGCCGGGCCCCCCGCAGGCGGCGGAGCTGGGGCCCCCCTACCACGTCGAGGGAACGTGAGTCAGGCCGCTCTTGGACATGGACCCTTAACCGTGAGTTCACAGACTCTTCTTTTCTTGTATTTTCTAACCTGTGTTGTGGCTTTTGCTGGAAGTGCAACTGCTGGATTATGCATGAGAGTATCCCGTTTTCTGAGAAGTGTGTGTGGAAGGACTGCCCTATTCCCACGGAATGTATGTGGCCATAAATGTGTCCACTGATTCCTCAGTGTTCGTTCTGTTCCATGGATCAATCGTTAGGGTTTTATACCATTGCCTCTGTGTTTGGTTTCCTGGACTTTGGTGAAAGCAGAAAGTGTGAAACCCTACACTTTGCCCATTTTGAAGAGAGTTTGGACTATTGCCGGTCTCATGCAATTCTTCTGAAAGACTAGACATTTGGGTTTTGGTCGAGATTTCTTTGTGTTTTTAATGCGTTGTGTAGTAGTGGCATCTTCCCACGTCATGGTTTTTATTTATTGAACCGAGCATTTCCTTTCCATTGGCTTATGTCCTCTGCAGTGTCTATCAGCATGAGTGTGTACTGTTTAGTGTACTGTTCTATTGTCCGCTTAACTTTGTTTTTGTACTATTTTGTGGTTTTGGCTGCTACGGTAATTGAATTGTTTCCTTAGTGGTTTCTTCAGGTGGACTTTGAAAGTGTAGAGAGACACCAGGTGTTTGTATGTTGAATTTGTGTCCCGCAACAATGCT
>NW_007041814.1:0-639 GCF_000164805.1 Carlito syrichta
CTTTTCTTCTAATGCCTTCATGTTTAATATTCTCATCACGTTTAATCACTTTCACCTTTAATCTCCATGTCTACTTCTGGACCCATCTACATAATGGGTGATTATTATTATCTATATTACATCTGTGGCGATTTCTGAAAGACCTAGAAATTGATCTTCCATATGACCCAGTAATTCCCCTATTGGGAATATACCCAGAGGAACTCAAATTATTCTACAAAAAAGATACCTGCAGACGTATTTTTGTTGCAGCTCTATTCACAATGGCAAAAACATGGAACCAACAATGTTGCCCATCGAAGCTGGACTAGATAAAGAAAATGTGTTACGTATGCACAATGGAATATTATGCAACCATAAAGAAGAACAAACGTAAGGAATTCACAGCAACTTGGATAGATTTGGAGTTGATGACACTCAGCAGTCTACCACAGAAACAAAGTAGAGAGAATTGTTCTCACTCATAAGTGGACTTTTGACCAATTATAATACTATGATAAAGTGTTTGGCAGTAATGGAAAACTGTCAGGGTTAGGGAGACATAGCTCATCAACAAGGGTACCCTGCATGATCAATGTTTGTGTACTTAACCCTGAATTGTACCCCACATCTTTTTATAAGTAAATTTTTTTTTTTTTT
>NW_007041815.1:0-680 GCF_000164805.1 Carlito syrichta
CCATCTGTAGAAGGCCTAATCTTCAATATCTCAGAATGTAATCTTACTTGGAAACAGGAGAAAGACTCCAAAAAAGCAAAACTGTCTTTTGGAGAGTGGGTTCCTTGTAGTACAAATGCCCCCCACTAGGTAAGTGGCTTAGGAACCCAACAGCATCAGTTTGTCAGCTAGTGTACTGAGAGATTGCGTTCAGCTTCAGTGAATTTTTGTTATGATTCTTTCAACACATTTGCCCATTTCATGATAGGTGATTTACAAGTGTGTCTGTCCACACCATTGAATGTTCAGCAGTTTTTTACCAAAAGAAGCAGGAACCTAATGCCCCACCTTCCCTATTCACCTGAACTCATTGTAACCAAATTTTTCTTTGTTTCCCCAGATGAAAAAAGTCCTCTAAGTGAAACATTTTGCCAATGTAGAAGAGGTGAAATAAAAAATGTCAGAGGCACTAGAAGGCACCAAAATGGATGAGCTCAAAAACTGTTTTGAGCAATGAAAAAAGTGTCTCAATAGATATATTGCATCACACAGAGAGTATATTGGTGGTGACTGAAGTCTAAACATGTAAAGACAAATACAAAACATTTTATAAATAAATGCCTTTTTTGAGTTCCCTCCTTTTAGAATTGCTTTGGATATAATTAGTTAAGATGAGGTCATATTGGAGTAATGGGGTACTC
>NW_007041816.1:0-806 GCF_000164805.1 Carlito syrichta
CACATTATCCTTTTTTTGAGTACTTTTTGGCATTTCTGAAACAACTGCTGTAGAACAAAGTACTGCACACTGAGAGTGGTTATAAGGAATGAGATGTTATATTTTGTCAGGGGAGTGTCCTGCCTTTGTTGAGATGATCATAGACGGTTTTCTCCTTTATTCTGCCAATATGATGAATTGCACTATTTGATTTACAAATGTTAAGTCAGTGATGCTTTCCTTTATAAACCCCACTTGTCATGATGTATTATTCCTCTTGCATATTGTTGGATTTGACTTGCTCAGATTTTAAGAATATTTGCATCTGTGTTCATGAGGGACAGTACTGTGCAGTTTTCTTGTGATACTATTTTCTGGCTTTGGTATAGAATAAATGTTCTTTGGTATAGAACAATGATCCCTCCTCTTTGGGTTTTTAAAATAATTTATGTAAAATAGATTTTGTTTCTTTCTTAAGTGCTTGGTGCAATTCTCCAGTAAGCCATCTGGGTCTGGGACTTTCTCTGTGAGAAGATTTTTAACTTAAATTAAAGTTTGTAATGTTTGTAAAGTAGATATGAGGCTGGGCTCATATCTACAAATAGATTATCTATTTATTATTGAGTGAGATCTGGCACTTTATGTCTTTCAAGGGATGTTCCCATTTAATCAAAATTATTGAACTTCTGTCTACAAAGTTGCTCACAACAGTCTTTAATTGTTCTTTTATTGCCAATAATATTTGTTGTGATACCTTTCTTCTCTCTTATTTCTGATATTGCTAACTTGTTTTTTCTTTCTCCTTTCTAAATTCTGTCTGGCTGGTG
>NW_007041817.1:0-773 GCF_000164805.1 Carlito syrichta
CGATTACCTATACTGGGGCACCATTACCAAAATAATAAAAATCACTTTTATAATCTTGTTATGAAGTTTCATTCATAGATGAAAATATAGCCTAATACAGCGATTTATTTCAGCTGCTACTGTACATTCTTGAATTAGAATATTGCACTGTAAATATTTTATTTGGCCATTTTACATGTTAGTCTGCTTGGCTTTTTTTTTTTTTTTTTTTTTTTGAGTCAGGGACTCATCTTGCCACCCAGGCTGGCATGCAGGGGCATGCTCATGGTCACCACAGCCTCGACTACCTTGACTCAGGCAATACTCCCCCCTCAGCCTCCCCAGTAGCTGGGACAGGTCCACACTGCCTTGCCCAGCAGATTTTTGGGTTTTTTTTTTGGTAGAGATGAGGTCTGTTGCTCAGGCTGGTCTTGAACTCCTGGGCTCAAGCAATCCTCCTACCTTGGCTTCCCAAAGTTCTGGGACTAAAAGTGTGAGTCACCATACCTGTTTTTTTGTTTGCTTTTTCAATAGGCTTTCAGCATCCAGTTTCCTACAAAACTCTTGATCTCTATATTTTTGAATTTATAAGAACCAATACAGAAGTTACATTTCAATGGCAAGCAATCGAGCAAAATGAGAATTAATTTGCAATTCAGAAAGACTGAATAGATCGAGAATTTGAGATGCTAGTGTAATATTTCTGCTTCGTCTAAAAAACACAGTACACATTTGCTTCCCCCCACAACAGCACACCAGTCCTTTCTCTGAATATTTCTTTCATTAATTTTTAA
>NW_007041818.1:0-1140 GCF_000164805.1 Carlito syrichta
CCATTAGCTCACAGAATCCCAATATATTAGCCATGGTCATGCCCACTTTACAAAGAAAATTGAAATTTTTGAAGGAAAATTATTTTCTCAAGCACAGCTACTAAGTAGTAGATTCTAATTCCAGTCTATCTGATACACAAAACCACTTTCTGCAATGCTATTATTATGTCTCTTGGGAAAGAAAATCTGGTGGTGAAAGCTAGTTGAAGAACCAGGGTGCAAGTCTCAGACTAAGAGGCTGGTGATGTAACTTAAATGACAGGAAAGCCTTGAGGACCAAAGTTCCCCTCTGGACTTAGAGAAGATGATTCAGAAGCAGACCCTGGGTGCGCTGGGGCTTGACCTGATGGATGCTTCTGGAAACTGACCTTACCTTCACTTTCTTATACTGTGTTGACATTTTCACAAATATAAGTTAAAGCATTTGGTCTTTTGAATGAGTCACTTATTATCACAGACTTTCATAGCAAATTATAGACTGTTCCTAAAATAGTCTATAATTAGAAATAAGATTTTAATAAATCTATGCATGTGTGTGTGTGTGTGTGTGTGTGTGTGTGTGTGATCTACTTTAGCAACACATCATTTCTTCCTCTGAATTTCTGAAAAGAGAGGCTGGGTATAGCAAAAAGACCCAAGAAATCAGTTAAAAGCCACAGTTTTGAAGTCCTTCAAGGATAGTGGTAAATGGCATTCAAGTTTTCTTATGCTGTTAAGAGGCCATGTCCAATTTTATTACTCACATTTCAGAAGATCCTGCAACCTCCATCATCATTACTTAGGTTGAAAACAGGTTTAGTCAATTTCTCTTGAAATGTCAGCCTTGGCAAACAACCGCATCTAAGAACCACTGTTTCAATACTTCATTCTCCCACTGAAATAAGCAAAATTCATAGAAAAGATAAAGATGGTACACTCACAAAAAGGAAGGCCAGCAGGAAGTTAAAAATACAGCTGAGAGTTAGAGAGACCTGAGATAAGGAGTTATCACCTCCTTCCAAGCCTTGAGAGAAACGCACAGCTTAGGGATGCACCAGTTACTTATCCTGAGGGTACAAGTTGTAGGCCCTGCTAACCGGTAAACGAGATCCAAATAACCTCTTGGCCTGCCAATTAACAATGCCCAAATACTGCAGTATC
>NW_007041819.1:0-667 GCF_000164805.1 Carlito syrichta
GGGTATATTCCCAGTAGGGGGATTGCAGGGTCATATGGAAGGTCAATTTTTAGAGCTTTTAGGAATCGCCACACTGCTTTCCACAGAGGTTGCACTAGTTTACACTCCCACCAACAGTGTAGAAGTGTTCCCTTTTCACCACACCCTCTCCAGCAGCTGTTATTTTTTGAGTTGTTGATAATTGCCATTCTGACTGGAATTAGGTGGTATCTCAGTGTGGTTTTGATTTGCATCTCCCTGATGATTAGTGAGGTTGAGCATTTCTTCATGTGTTTGTTGGCTGCTCGAATGTCTTCTTTTGTGAAGTGTCTGTTCATGTCTTTTGCCCATTTTATAATGGGGTTGTTTGTTTTCTTCTTTTCAGTACGCTTCAGTTCCTTGTAGATCCAGGATGTTAAGCCTTTGTCAGACCTAGAGTTGGCAAAGACTTTTTCCCAGTCTGTAGGCTGTCTCCCTGCTCTCTTGATGGTTTCTTTGGCTTTGCAGAAGCTTGTCAGTTTAATAAGGTCCCATTTGTCTATCTTCTCTCTTAAGTCCTGGGGGTTTCGGGTTTTGTACAGGAATTGGATGCCAGTTCCGATTTCAATGAGAGTATTTCATTCCTTTTCTAAGGTTCTTATGGTTTGAGGTTTTACATTTAGGTCTCTGATCCATTTGGAGTTACCCT
>NW_007041820.1:0-2650 GCF_000164805.1 Carlito syrichta
AATGGACTAATAGATAATAGATACCTACCCCTAACATATACATTCTACATGTCACCACATGGAATGTATTCCAAGATCTATAATATCCTTGGCCATAAACCAAGCATAAACAAATTTCATAAATTGAAATAATTCATTGCACCTTCTTAGACCACAGTGAAATAAAAATAAATATCAACACCATCAAAATTCCCCCAAAACCTACAAAGATATGAATACTAAACAGCATGATGCTGAATGACTCCTGGGTAAGCACAGAAATCAAAGCAGAAATTAAAAGATTCCTGGAAACAAATGAAAATGAAGAAACATCTTACCAAAACCTCTGAGATGCCATGAAATCAGTACTAAGTGGGGAATTTATATCTCTATGATCACACATCAAAAAAATAGAAAAATCACAAGTTAACAGACTAACAAATATCCTAAAGGAGGTGGAAAGGCAAGACCACCAAATCCCTAATTTTAACAGAAGAGTGTAGATCACCAAAGTAAAGGCCCAGATATGGGACATAGAAGATAAAAATATAATAGAAAAAAAGAGTGAAACAAAAAGCTCATTCTTTCTTTCTTTTTTTTTTTGAGTTGGAGTCTCACTCTGTCACCCAGACTGGAGTGCAATGGCCACTCCCAGCCACTGTAGCCTTGACCTGCTGGGCTCCAGCAATCCTTCCACCTCAGCCTTCTGAGTAGCTGGAACTACAGGTGCGCACTACCACGCCTAGCTAATTTTTGATTTGTTGTAGAGATGAGGTCTCGTCAAGTTGCCCAGGCAGGTCTCGAACCCACGGGCTCAGGCAATCCACTCACCTCGGCCTCCCAAAGTGCTTAGATTACAGGCTGAGCCACCGAGCCCAGCCAAAGCTCATTCTTTCAAAGAATAAGCAAGACTGATAGACCATAACCAGAATAGATTGATAGACCCCTAGCCAGAATGACCAAGAGAAAGAGAGACAATATTCAAATAAACAAAATCAGAAATGCAAAAGATCAAGTCACAACAGACTCTGAAGAATTACAAAAGATTATCAGAGATTAGTATGGAAACAAACTTGAAAATCTAAATAAAATGTAGGAATTTCTGACATTGCACAACCTACCAATGTTGAAACAAGAAGACATTGAGACACTGAATAAACCAATAAGAACCCAGGAAATTGACTTTGTCATAAGACAACTACCTACAAACAAAAGCCCTGGAACAGATGGCTTTCCATTGGAACTCTTCAAAACATACAGGTAGCTGATACCAATCCTATTGGAAGTATTTCAGGCAATTGAGTAAGATAGAACTCTCCCCAAATCATTTTATGAAGTTAACATCACACTGATACCCAAACTGGGCAAATACCCAACAAAGAAAGAGAACTACAGGCCAATGTCCCTGGTGAACATCTATGCAAAAATTTTTAAAACATTCTAGCAAATCAGATCTAACAACACATCTCAAAAATCATTTGTCATGACCAAGTAGGCTTCATCCCCAGGATGCAAGGTTGGTTCAATATATGCAGAACCATAAACGTAATTAAATACATCAACAAATGTAAAAACAAGAACCACATGATAGCCGGGTTTGGTGCCTCAGCCTGTAATCCCACACTTTGTTAGGCTGAGATGAGTGGATTGCCTGAGCCCTCAGGTTCGAGACCTGCCTGGGCAACTTGGTGAAACCTCATCTCTAAAATAAATCAAAAAATTAGCCAGGAGTGGTAGCATGTGCCTTTAGTTCCAGGTACTTGGAAGGCTGAGGTGGAAGGATCATCGCAGCCCAGCAGGTTGAGGCTGCAGTGGCCAGGAGCGGCCACTGTACTCCAGTCTGGGTGACAGAGTGAGACTCCAACTCAAAAGTAAGAAAAAAAAGAACCACATGATCATATCATTAGATACAGAAAAAGCTTTTTATAAAATTCAGCATCCCCCCATGATAAAAATCCTTGAACACCTAGGCACAGATGGAACACACCTTAAAATAGAGCCATCTATGATATAAACCCACAACTAACATATTGCTAAACAGACAGAAATTGGAAGTGTTTCCCCTGAGAACTGAAACAAGGCAAGACTGTGCACTTTCACCCATCCTGTTCAACATAGTGTTGGGAGTTCTAGCTAGAGCAATTAGTCAAGAGAAAGAAATCAGGGGTATCCAAATAGGAAAAGAGGAAGTTGTTATCTCTCTTTGCTAACAATATGATCCTCTACCTCAAAAATCTATGAGAATCTGTCAAAAACCTCCTTGCACTGAAAAAGGTCTTTAGCAGTCTCTGGGTACAAAATCAATGTGCAAAAGATTCTTGTATTCATATAAACCAACGACAAACAGGCAGAGAACCAAATAAAAGGCACAATCCCATTCATAGTCACTACCAAAAAAAAAAAGAAAAGAAATACTTGAACATCTTCCTAATCAAAGAAGTGAAAGACTTTTACAATGAAAACTACAAAACACTACTCAGAGAAAACCAAGAAGACACAAACAAATGGAAAAATATTCCATGTTTATGAATAGGAATAATCAATATTGTTAAGATGATTGTTAAGATTCCATGTTTATGAATAGGAAGAATCAATATTGTTAAGAATCATATTGTTAAGATGGCAATCTACAGATTCATGTAATACCCACTAATTACCAACGTCATTTTTC
>NW_007041820.1:2958-7283 GCF_000164805.1 Carlito syrichta
CGAGGTGTCACACTTCCAGACTTTAAATTTTACTATAGGTCTACAATATTCAAAACAGCCTGGTATTGGTACAAGCACAGGCATATAGTCTAATGGAACAGGTTATAGATCCTGGAAGCAAAACCTGAATTTCTCAACTAAGTCATCTTTGACAAAGTCTCCCTAACAGCCACTGGGGAGAGAAGAACCTATTTGGTAAATGGTGCTGGGAAAACTGGCAGACCACATACAGAAGACTGAAACAGAACCCCTACCTATCACCATACACAAACATCAACTCTGAATGAATCAAAGACCTAAACGTAAAACCTCAAATTGTAGTAATCTTATTAAACACTGAAGACATCCTGTGTCCCTCTGCCTAAATTTCTCTAAATACCTCTGTCCTTCTATTAGGTGATTGTTTCTTTCTTTCTTTATTATTATTATTATTATTATTTTTGTGTTGGAGTCTCACACACCGCAGCCTCGATCTGCTGGGCTCCGGCGATCCTTCCACCTCAGCCTTCCAAGTAGCAGGAACTACATGTGTGCGCTACCACACCCGGCTCATTTTGATTTATTGTAGAGATGAAGTCTCACCAAGTTGACCAGGCGGGTCTTGAAACCGCGGGCTCAGGCAATCCACTCACCTCAGCCTCCCAAAGGCGTGGGATTAGAGGCTGAGTCACGAGCCCAGAGGTGATTGTTTCTTTCAGATGTGATACAAGTTGGACAGTTTTTTAGAAACACAAGTTGGTATTGCTTATATCATTTTTCTGCTGTTGCTCTCTTCAAGAACTGGAAGATTCATATTGTAATTTTTAAAAGGTCTTAGATAATCTATGTTTTTAAGTACCAATAAACTTTCACATTATTGATAGGATAAATTTAGCAAGTAAACCTCTGACCTTGTTTACAGTTCTTCAGGGATTACGTAAATAGCTAATTATTAGATGGTATCTCTGTATGTTGTGAATTGTGAGTGTTAAGCATTTGATCTTTAATTTGTTGTTGACTTATAATTTATTTCCCAGCTTTAAGATGACAGACCATTGGCTAAAGAAACCAGAGACATAATTCAAGAAATTTTAAAAATATTTTACTCTCTTTTAAAACTTTTATTTTATTGTCTTTTGTAAGGATGAAAAAGTAATAATTGAAAAATTAACATTAAATACAAAAAGTGGAATATATGTGACAAGTTTATTCTTTTTGATTTTCCATTATCAATAAACATCAACTAACATTTACTCGACCTATAACATTTATTTTCCTGATATAATTTATAAAATATGATGTATCTTTTACTTTATTACTCAGTTGAGTTAAAAGTACTTACTTAAAAATAATAGTGTCAAGAAAGCCCTACAGTGAGTCCTTGTATCGGGGAGCTCCACATCTGTGGATTCAACAAAATGCAGATCAAAAATATTTGGAAAAAAAATAACCCAAATAAAAATACAACATATCAACCATGTACATAGCATTTGCATTATATTAGGTATTATACGTAATCTAGACATGATGTACAGCACACAGGAGGATGCGTGTAGGTTCTCTGCAAATACTACTCAATTTTATATGAGGGGCTTGAGCATCTCTGCAGGTTTGGGTATCCAAGAGGGTCCTGGAACCATCTCCCATAGGATCCGAGGAAGGCTACAGTGCTGAGTAGCTATTGGTCTCTAATTGATTGGTCGGACCATCGTGTATCTGGTTTTCAGCTGTAATAGTGATCATTTGAGTTAATCATGAACAGAATTTAAATACTTATAAAATCCTTAGAGAGATTGTGTTTCACTTTATTAGGATACTGCAGTACTTGGGTGTTTATTTATTTATTTATTTTTGAGTTGAACTCTCACTCTGTCACCCAGACTGGAGTGCAGTGTCTGCTCCCGGCCACTGCAGCCTCAACCTGCTGGGTTCCGGGAATCCTTCCGCCTCAGCCTTCCAAGTAGCCCGAATTACAGGCATACGCTACCACGCCTGGCTGATTTTTTGATTTATGTAGAGATGAGGTCTCACTGCCCAGGCAGGTCTCAAACCCGTGGGCTCAGGCAATCCACTCACCTCCGCCTCCCAAAGGCGCGGGATTACAGGCTGAGCCACCGAGCCGGCTTGGGTGTTGTTAATTAGCAGGCCTAGAGGTTATTTGGATATCATTTACCGGTTAGCAGGACCTACAACTTGCGCCCTCAGTATAAGTAACTGGTGCGTCCCTAAGCTGTGTGTTTCTTCCAAGGCTTGGAAGGAGGTGATAACTCCTTACCTCAGGTCTCTCTAACTTTCAGCTGTATTTTTAACTTACTGCTGGCCTTCCTTTTGTGAGGGTACCATATTTATATTTTCTATGAATTGTGTTTATTTCAGTGGGAGAATGAGGTATTGAAACAGTGGTTCTTAGATGCAGTTGTTTGCCAAGGCTGACATTTCAAGGGAAATTGGGTAAATCTGTTTTTAACATAAGTAATGATGATAGAGGTTGCAGGATCTTCTAAAATGTCAGAATGATAAAATTGGGCATGGCCTCTTAACAGCATAAGAAAACTTGAATACAGTTTACCACCATCCTTGAAGGACTTCGAAACTGTTGCTTTTAGCTGATTTCTTGGGTCTTTTTGCTCTACCCAAACTCTCTTTTCAGAAATTCAGAAGAAGAAATGATGTGTTGCTAAAGCAGATCACACACACACACACACACACACACACACACACACACACAGACACACACGTGTAGATTTACATAAAATCTTATTTCTAATTATAGACTACTTTAGGAGCAGTCTATAATTTGCTATGAAAGTCTGTGATAATAAGTGACTAATTCAAAAGATCAAATACTTTAACTTATATTTGTGAAAATGTCAACACAGTATAAGAAAGTGAGGGCAAGGTCAGTTTCCAGAAGTATCTATCAGGTCAAGCCCCAGTGCACCCAGGGTCTGCTTCTGAATCATCTTCTCTAAGTCCACAGGGGAACCTTGGTCCTCAAGTCTCTCCTGTCACTTAAGTTACATCACCAGCCTCTTGGTCTGAGACTTGCGCCCTGGTTCTTCAACTAGCTTTCATCACCAGCTTTTCTTCCCCAAGAGACATAATAATAGCATTGCAGAAAGTGGCTTTGTGTATCAGACAAACTGGAATTAGAATCTACTACTTAGTAGCTGTGCTTGAGAAAGTAATTTTCCTTTATAAATTTCAATTTTCTTCTTTGTAAAGTGGGCACGACCATGACTAACACATTGGGATTCTGTGAGCTAAAGTATATAGAGTACTATGTGTGTTGCCAAAACATAATAGGAATGTTGTAAATTGCTTATATTATTTTCTCTTTTTCCCATATTCTAAAATTGAGCTGGATCCAATATTAAATCCTCATATCTTCCTTTGTCAGTGTTCTGTGCTGTGCAGGACTAATGATTTTCTGTGTATATTTTTTACACACACCCTCCATGAAAGAGCTTCCTTTTAATTTCCAGTAAATTGAAACTTACAGTTTCTATGTGTCTATGAATGACTAAAAAATTTTTCTAGTGAAAAATATAAAGATCATCACCGAAGTGGGTTAGAGAAATATAAAACATATGTAGATATTTTAGAAAATGTGTAAATCATTTACAGTTACATTAGACATAATTTATTTTAATGCAGAATCTGATATAAATGTCCAAATGGACTTTTGTTATATTTCATTGTCTCATCTGTTTTAACAGGTTATGCAGTATACACTTCACAATAGAGTATAATTTATCAGGTTAGAAACCATTTAAAAAGGAAAAGTTGACTGAAACTGTAGATAATCCAGCCAAACGAAATCATGTCTACGTGTGTTTTGGACTACTTAACACAGCACATGTGACTATTCCCAAAGTAAAATCATAGACTACTTTATATTTTATTCCATTTCATCCAGCAAAATTTTTTGAATGCCAGATACTGCAAAAAATTTCATAATTGCATCTAAGGTATGGTCGTTGATCTCACAGAACTGACCGTCTAATGAGAAATAAAACAAATATGGAAATTAATTACGTTATAAAATTGAATAAGATGAGCAAAATTGGAAAAACAGAAGTGCTTACCCTAAACTGTAAGACAAACTAAGCAGTGGCTGTTTATTCACATATTTTCTCTAAATACTTAAGTGTTTATTTATATCATTTATTCTTACAATGCTGGGGTTGCCCTTTGTATTTTGTTTCCTGCTTTTTTAAAATTTGGCATATATCATAAAAGTTCTTTCATATCCTTAATTATGTTTAAAAATACTACTTGATGGCCAGAAGGTAGTCTATCATATGGGAGACATTTAAACATTCTATTGTTGACTATTGAGTTGG
>NW_007041821.1:0-985 GCF_000164805.1 Carlito syrichta
CGTAACAGAGTGAGACTTCAACTAACAAAAAAATTATTTAAAAGTCTGTGCTGAGGTGGATCATCTAAGCCCAGCCAGCTGAGGCTGCAATGACCGTGAGTGTGCCACTGCACCCCAGCCTGGGTGACAGAGTGAGACTCCAACTCAAAAAAAAAAAATCTGTGTCTCATCATCAGTGTGATCCAGTCCTTCTCCTGGGGTTCTGAGCACAAGAGCCCACTGCTGCAGGATGTCCACCTCACAGGATCCACCTCAGGCCTTGGGAGGCACATTGGCAGGGGTATTCACTTCAGTGCACTGTGATTGTGGCATCTTGGCTCTGCTCCAGTTCCTACCTGGACTGAGAGGCTCTTAGGTACTAGTTTGATCCAGGGTTGCTGTGTAAACTGGTGGTTGTGCAATGCACAAGGCATCACCTGTAAAGGAGCATCACTTGTTTGTTATGATGAGCAACAGATGAAATTCAAGTGTCCTTAGGAAGGCATCTTGTATAAGATAGGGTGGGGCCATTGTCTTGCTGGGGAGGTGAATCTTCTCTCTCTCTCTAATTTACGCTTAAATCAACTATATTTTCTTTTTTTTTTTTTTTAATTAATCAGTATTTTTATTATAGTTTTGTGGGGTACAGTTAAGGATTAGGTGTACAATTACGTTTCATTCAGACACCCAACTATATTTTCTAATCTAACTTCTGTGCAATTCTTTGCATCTTTCATGTGACATCGGATCGCACCCCAGACAGCCACACTCATTTTAGAGTGCTGGCCCTCTTCCTGTCTATGGGAAGTTAACTTTTTCTTTTTCTTTTTCTTTCTTTCTTTTTTTTTTTTGAGTTGGAGTCTCACTCCGTTGCCCAGGCTGGAATGCAGTGGCATGCTCACAGCCACCCCAGTGTCAACCTGCTGGTCTCTGGTGATCCTTCTGCTTCAGCCTTCCAGGTAGCTGGAACTACAGATGTATGCTACCACACCGGCTAATTTTTTGT
>NW_007041822.1:0-1580 GCF_000164805.1 Carlito syrichta
CGTGTGAGTGTATGTGTGTGTGTGTATTTGTATATTTTTTTCTTCCAACATAATTGACAAATGTATGAAGGTAATAGGCCAATCATGGAACCATGGTGCTACTAATTACATTAAAATATAAAGCCATTGATTATTTCAAAGTGTTCCTGAATGGTGGTAGAAGAAATGGGATACAGAATCTATGAACATATAAAATCACTAAGAGTTCAGAAATTAAGCTTACATAAGGAAAGCGTGTTCTGTTCTTTTCTTTGGAGGAGAGATTACAAAATTGTGATTTGTCACAAAAATATTCTGTACAAAATCTCCAAAATTACTGTACCCAACTAGGTCTTTATTGTGACTATGCCAGTTTTTGCTTGTTGGCCTGCAGGTTTGCACTGAGGTAATAAACCCTTTATCTCTTCCTCTACATGAAAAACAAAAAGAAACAAGCAAACAAAATTACTACAGTTTCATTCTTCATGGATGATTTTCATAATGCCTGATTTATAAATATTTTTTAAAAAGGATTCATGAATTGCCATATCTGTCTGCAGAGGTTTATTCTTTAAAGTACTATGTTTTATTTGATCTAATCATGATATATGTGTATTGATAGAATTTGAAATTTCTTTCTTTTTTGTTTTTGAGTTGGAGTCCCACTCTGTCGCCCAGACTGGAGTGCAGTGGCTGCTCCCTGCCACAGCAGCCTCGACCTGCTGGGCTCTGGTGCTCCTTCTGCCTCACCCTTCCCAGTAGCTGGAACTACAGGCGTGCACTGCCACACCTGGCTGATTTTTTGATTTATTGTAGAGATGAGGTTTCACCAAGTTGCCCAGGCGGGTCTTGAACCCGCAGGATCAGGCAATCCTCTCACCTCAGCCTCCCAAGGCGCGGGATTACAGGCTGAGCCACCAAGCCCGGTTGTTAGAATTTGAAATTTCTAAGGCACATGCTTTTTGTTAAAAGTAGTTTTCCTCCTCTGAAGTTCATTTGATGGAAAAAGATACACAAGGAGTGATCAACCCAAAAGAATAAAAGGTAGATCAGATGTATCTAATTTCACCACACATATTGAGCTATGGTAGTTTTTTTAATTTGGTTTGGGTTATTTTTCCCCTGGTAATTGCGCAAAAGTGTATGTGTTAAAATTTGTCAGTTGATATAAAATAACAAATGAAATAGCAAGTAATCATGCTGTAAATATCATTTTCAGAAGTCTGTGATATGTAAAAGTGGTTTTGATAAATCCCTTATTTTGTGAAGAAAGAAAAAAATTGATCCATTTGGGTAGTAACGGCCTTTTTTTCATGTTTTCTTTGAGATTACATGAATGCAAATGGACTTGAACTTTTCCAAACATGGATGACAAAATATTTTTACTTTTATAACTGATAGTATTACTTTACAATCAATTAAAAAAGAGACATTTTAGAGAATTTCTGTGATAATGATACTGTGATTCTATATTTTACAATGCTCTTACTGATTTGTTGTTAAGGGCTTCTAACCTTTTCTCCATAAAATGTTAAGCCAGGTCTCTGATTTTAAAATAAAGGCTAACGATGGATAGAAAAATATGCAAGTCAATATGTGCT
>NW_007041822.1:3015-4180 GCF_000164805.1 Carlito syrichta
AAAATGATACTTGAGAAGTGCTTTTGATAGTTTCTTTATCTGTTCTATCGGAAATGCTGCTTTTAAGATAATGTCGAGTGGATTAACTTGTTACTGAGTTCCTTGTATTTTTTTTATTCCTCATAAATTTTGTTTAGTCGCAATGGCTCCTGAAAATAAATCTAACAAGTAAGATGCTTAGTAAGATGGCTGATTTATTTGCCTGACGTTTAGATACATTCACACAGAAACTGAGCATCAGTTTGTTGGTTTTTGTTCCTTCTTTCGTTGTAGGTAGTTCAAGGTGACCTTTGTGGGGGAAATACTTTTAATGGCAAATTCACCTCATTGTTTAAAGAAAGCAGACCCAAATCCTTTTATGCCACAGCAGAATTACTGAAGGTTTTCAGTAAATTGAAATGTGATAAATCATGTTGTATTAAAATTAAGTAGGGGGTTATTAGCTAAAGAACATTTGTGTGAATAATTTGCACATTGTAAATTCTTTTGCATAATACATTACTGTAAACTGTTAAGGTTACTGTAAAACAAAGCTGAATCTTATTGGTAGCTGCTAAAATAGAAAACGATTCATAATTTTTAATTGACTGTTTTGTCTTTTGACTTTGTATTTTAGAAATAAGTGTAATTTTTCAGGAGTGACAAGACACGATGGGAGTTATGTGTTGGTACCATTTGTGACCTTTTCTCACTGTGCTAGTGGCACTATGATTTTAGGCTATAATCAGGCATCCTTATCACTTGAGAAAATATTGACTTGTGACTTGAGGTCACCCCAAATGTGCACATGAGCATAATTGTGAGAATGTTTACTGATTCACTAGCCTGGCTTATATTGTTTTACAAATTAGTTTTATGTTTCATCACGAAAATTTCAGTTGATTTGATTCAGTTGTTTGCAGTGATCTTCAGAAATCATCATTTATGTCTGTGTCTCCTCAGCTCTTCTTTCAAATATTAAACTTAAATTTCAATTTTCAATTTGAAAGATAAAAAAGAGTGTAGTGATCTCTGTGCCTATTTGGAAAGAAAATTATTTTCAAGTTGGATAAAAATGTATTTGACATAGTGCACAATGTGAACTTAAACCTAGTGTTTAGGTTGCTAATTTATTACTACCTTTTGACATGAAGGTGAGTTTTGAGCATTGATTGTTCTTAAGTTT
>NW_007041823.1:0-794 GCF_000164805.1 Carlito syrichta
AATTCCAGTTACCTGGAAGGCTGAGGCGGTCGGATCGCCGGAGCCCAGCAGGTCGAGGCTGCGGTGGCCGGGAGCGGCCACTGCACTCCAGTCTGGGCGACAGAGTGAGACTCCAACTCAAAAAAAAAAAAAAAAAAAAAAAAAATTGAATGTTTGGCAGATGGTCTTTCAGTGGCTATTATGTATAAACTCTTTCTAGAAGGATAATTAGATCTGACAGAATGGCAACTGGAAGGAAGTATTTGGTCCCTACTACATTGCACCAGAAGGACATTACTTAAGGCAGTTAATGGCAGTGAGGATAGGATGCAAAGTAGGAACCAAGGTTCACATAGAAAACAATAATATAAAGGGAAAGATATGATACCAGAGCAGAAATTGGAAAATAAGAATCAAAATTAGCCAAGATGACTGGGTACAGTGGGGTACAGTAGTCTCAGCTACTTAGGAGGCTGAGGTTGCAGGATTGCCTGAGCCTACGAGTTCAAGTCCAGCCAGGGCAACATAGCAAGACCTCATCTCAAAAAACATTAACTAAGAAAACTGAAAGCAAAATAGCTAAGTAATTCAGGACTAATTTCTAGAACTAAGACTATGAATATAAACCAGAGTTTCCCTAATCTGAAATGTGTTGGAACATTGTAGGTGCTTATGATATCTGGCAAATAATGGACACTTAGTAAATGTTTGAATGAATTAAATATATTGGATTGATCAACCTTAAGCTCTTCAGAAATACTTTTACTAGCATGTGAAAGTTAGCATGGACCTAAATGTAGGAGAAAAGGATCTGA
>NW_007041824.1:0-713 GCF_000164805.1 Carlito syrichta
TCCTCTACTCAGGATTCATTTACCTGCTTCTACTCAGTCAGCCCATTTTGCCCTATTCAATATTTTATGCTTGATATATCTAATAACGTGTTGCTTACACCCTGCTATTCTCCCTCCTGTGCCCATCTTCACCTTAATCCACAACTCGCTTTGTCTCTGCTCCCTTGGCTCCCACCTTGTTGTTTCAATCCACTTGTTATCTCACTTCTGAAATGCATCTAAGTCAATTACTGCTTATCCTTCCCAGCCTTCCTAACATCCCTCTGAATTCCCGAATCATGTGTTCTCTCTCTGTGCTTTGGCAAACAACTACAGTTATGTCAAGTTCTATGTGTTTGCACACTCACGAATCAACACACCACATGATAGCCTTCTAATTCTGTTTTGAAGACATCTCAAATAGCATATAAAAGAGTAAATGCCATCTTGTTAAAGTTACTCAACATAGGATTGAAAGCACCAAATGTCAGAATGATGGTATGTTTTAAAATATAATATTTTTGTAAATGTATATCGTCTTTCTTAACTTAGGATAGTGACTCCAGATAAAAACAACCAATGCCACAAATGCTATTTACTTTACATGGGCTGAAAGCATCAAAGAGACACTCATGATTTCAATTCCTGGAGGAAATAAAAAATACTGCTCTCTTAGGTCACACTGTTTTTGATTAAGTAGCATTGTGGTTTGTCATAAGAGTGGTCTAAGAAGT
>NW_007041825.1:0-827 GCF_000164805.1 Carlito syrichta
TCTTCCTGCCCAGCAAAGACAGCCAGGAGTGTCCCCCATTGTCAAGTATGTATAATCCTCTGGTAGGCTCTCTGATCACCCTTGTCAGTCCTTGGCTCCCAACAGACTCTGAAATTCATTCCTAGTTCCCCTAGCCTGTTTCTCCACAGAGCAAAGGTTGGAGCTCTTCAACTCCAAGAAAGCAGAACTGCACCCCTCCTCCCCTCCTCTCTTTCTCGCTCTCTTTTTTTTTTTTTTTGAGTCAGAGTCCCACTCTGTCACCCAGGCTGGAGTGCAGTGGCACACTCATGGCCACCGCAGCCTTGACCTACTGGGCTCAGATGATCCTTCCATTTCAGCCTTCCAAGTAGCTGGAACTACAGGCATGCGCCCCCACGTCCAATTAATTTTTTGATTTATTGTAGAGACAAAGTCTCGCCATGTTGCCCGGGCTGGTCTCAAATCCATGGTTTTAGGCAATCCTCTCACCTCTGCCTCCCAAAGTGCTGGGATTACAGGTGTGAGCCACCACGCCCAGCTCTGTCTCTCTTTTAAAAGGAGACAGAGTCTCACTATGTAACCCAGGTTGGTCTTGAATTCCTGGGCTCAAACAATCCTCCCACCTCGCCTCCCGAAGTGCTGGGATTACAGGAGTGAGCCACTTTGTCCAGGTACTCCTTCTCTTGAGTTGAGCCCTAGCAAGAGAAGGTGGAAAAAAAGAAATCAGTGAGACATAGTGAGGGAGAAATGTCAGTTAGCCCAAGAAGAGAGTGGGCATGAGGACCTTATTTTCTTTCTCCCTTGAGCTAGAGGGAAGAAAGTTCTAAAATAGCAACATGAATGAATGA
>NW_007041826.1:0-650 GCF_000164805.1 Carlito syrichta
AAAGGGAGATCCAAGCCCAACTGCCTGGAGGGAGATTACAGACCCCAGTACCTCTCAAATCCTGTTCTGATGGATGTTGGCACTGATCTGAATGGAGATATAAGCAAAGTCAGGAAAGCAAGATTGCCATTGATGACATCAGCCTCAGAACGGTGACATCATAATGGGCGGGACCTTGACTACTGAGCAAGCCTTCAGTATCAAGGATTTATGTACAGTGTCTGACAAAAGCGGAAGACATAGTGGATTTTCATTCCCAAGAATTGAAGGAAGCAAGGGGTTCACACCTATCCAATAACGTCTCTAGGGGGTCCCTGGATGGGGAGGTATGCCCCTCCCTCCCTTAAAAATATAACTCCGAGGAGACGGGGCAAGATGGCGACGGCATAGGTGAACTTGTGAGATTCTCTGAACGTGAGTTCCCAAAAAGGCTATCACTTCGCTACCCCCATCCCCCAGCCCACCACCAACCACGCTGGGGGCAGGCCCGGGAACTTCAGTCCCACGCAAGGCCAGATATTGCGCCCCCGCCCCACTGCTGCCGTTCTACTTGTGTGTGGAAGTCTCCGGTCCCAGCCCCCTCCAGATCCCTCCCCGGCTGCATTGTCTCCAGCCCGGGCACCCGGCATCAAGCCGCCGGTCACACAGGG
>NW_007041827.1:0-708 GCF_000164805.1 Carlito syrichta
TTCTCTTGCTGCCTTTAGGATTTTTTCTTTTGTGCCTACTTTATTTAGGCGAATTATTATGTGTCTAGGAGTTGGTCTTCTCATTTGTTGTCTTGCGGGGGTTCTCTGAATCTCTTGTGTTTGAATTTTTGTATCACTGATTAGATAAGGGAAATTTTCTTGAATGATCTCGTGGAAAGTTTGTTCCAATGTGGTCTCTGTTTCTCTTCCTGCCTCAGGGAGTCCGATTATTCTTAGGTTAGGCCTCTTGAGGTAGTCACTCATCTCTTGAAGGTTTTGTTCTGTCTTTTTGAGCTTATTTTCTGTGTTTTTAAGAGTTTGGGTTATTTCTATATTTTGGTCCTCAAGCTCTGAGATTCTTTCTTCTGCTTGGGTAATTCTGCTTTCCATGCTTATCAATTTGTTATTTATTTCATTCACAGTATTCTTTATTACTGTTATCTCAGATATCACCTCCTTCCTAGTTTTTTCTTGTGTCTCCTCAATTCTTTTTAATCTCTCCATTATTGTTTTGATTTCTACTATTGCATTTTGAGACCCTTCATTCTGGGGACTTTTCATTGTTTGTATTCCAAAGTCAGTTTTCTGTGTCTGCTCTCCCAGGCATCTGGGAGAGACCCATACTCTTCTTTTGGTTTTTCTTCATTTCTGTAGATTTTTCTCCCTCTCCCCCTTTCCCTCCCCCTTTTCAATTCTGTTTTTGAGGGA
>NW_007041828.1:0-803 GCF_000164805.1 Carlito syrichta
TAGCTGGACTACAGGTGCGCACTACCACGCCTAGCTAATTTTTGATTTGTTGTAGAGATGAGGTCTCGTCAAGTTGCCCAGGCAGGTCTCGAACCCACGGGCTCAGGCAATCCACTCACCTCAGCCTCCCAAAGTGCTTAGATTACAGGCTGAGCCACCGAGCCCAGCCAAAGCTCATTCTTTCAAAGAATAAGCAAGACTGATAGACCATAACCAGAATAGATTGATAGACCCCTAGCCAGAATGAGCAAGAGAAAGAGAGACAATATTCAAATAAACAAAATCAGAAATGCAAAAGATCAAGTCACAACAGACTCTGAAGAATTACAAAAGATTATCAGAGATTAGTATGGAAACAAACTTGAAAATCTAAATAAAATGTAGGAATTTCTGACATTGCACAACCTACCAATGTTGAAACAAGAAGACATTGAGACACTGAATAAACCAATAAGAACCCAGGAAATTGACTTTGTCATAAGACAACTACCTACAAACAAAAGCCCTGGAACAGATGGCTTTCCATTGGAACTCTTCAAAACATACAGGTAGCTGATACCAATCCTATTGGAAGTATTTCAGGCAATTGAGTAAGATAGAACTCTCCCCAAATCATTTTATGAAGTTAACATCACACTGATACCCAAACTGGGCAAATACCCAACAAAGAAAGAGAACTACAGGCCAATGTCCCTGGTGAACATCTATGCAAAAATTTTTAAAACATTCTAGCAAATCAGATCTAACAACACATCTCAAAAATCATTTTGTCATGACCAAGTAGGCTTCATCCCCAGGATGCA
>NW_007041829.1:0-1125 GCF_000164805.1 Carlito syrichta
TCCCTTTTGTTTTCTTTGTATTTCTTTTTTTAGCTACTAGCGAGCCTCTGGGGAAGCAATATATACAATTAAATATGATCCATCCTGAATATATTTGAATTTTAGAGACAACTGTGATATTTTTAAAAACTCATCTTCCTACTGCTTATTCATTTATTTAATGCCAATTAATATCCCCTTGATGTGTTATTTTTTCATTCTCAGCTGAGGGCGGGCTCAGTAGCGCCGCCTGTCATCCCAGCAGTTTGGGAGGCCAAGGCGACTGGACTGCCTCTGCCTGAGGGTTTGAGAACACCCCAGGCAAATAGCGTGACCTGCTCTCTACAATAAAATTTAAAAATTAGCCAGGGGTGCTAGGGCACCTGCAGTTCTGGGTACCTTGAAGTCTGAGGCAGCAGGATCACCATAGCTCAGCAGGTTGACACGGGGTGTCCATGAGAGTGCCACTGTACTGCAGCCTGGGCTACAGAAAAGGACTCCAACTCAAAACAATAAATTCTCAGCCAGGCTTGGTGGCTCAGCCTGTAATCCCGCGCCTCTGGGAGTCTGTGGTGAATGGTTTGCCTGAGCCCGCGGGTTCGAGACCCACCTGGGCAGGCGAGACCTCATCTCTACAATAAAATCAAAAAATTAGCCAGGCTTGGTAGCGTGCACCTGTAATTCCGGCTACTCGGAAGACTGAGGCCGAAGGATCGCTGGAGCCCAGCAGATCGAGGCTGCGGTGGCCGGGAGCGGCCACTGCACTCCAGTCTGGGTGACAGAGTGAGACTCCAATTCAAAAAAAAAAAAAAATTAAAATTAGATTGTGGTGATTATTGCACAATTTCGTAAATAGACTAGAAGCTAAAGTTTTAATAATTTAGATGAAAGAATTGTATGGTATGGGCATGCTACTAGACTTTTTAAAGCACTTTCAAAATATGGAAAACACAAGGCACACATCAATTGGGGCATTTACGTCATCAAATGTGTCTTCGGTTATATCCCTTCTTTTCAGATTATTTTCACTGTAAATGAACTTAAGAATTTATTGCATTTTGCTAATTAAGTGTAAAGTTAACTTTAGTAAGGCCTTGTGTTGCTATGCCATGCCACTTTCCAAAGTGCCCATCATGAAATTTCACA
>NW_007041830.1:0-729 GCF_000164805.1 Carlito syrichta
GATAAACAAAATTGATAAACCAACAATTAGGTTAATTAAGAAACGAGAAGAGAAGATTCACATTAGCTAAAAAAAAAAAAAAAAAAGACCGTGATTGGTTTCTCCAGCATTTTGGGAGGCTGAGGTGAGTGGACTGCCTGAGCCCACGGGTTCAAGACCAACAAGGGCAATTTGGTAAGACCTCATCTCTACAAAAAAAAAAAAAAAAAATAGCTGGGCGTAGTAGCACAGGCCTGTAGTTCCAGCTCTTGGAAGGCTGAGCCCAGCAGGTTGATTTCAGGGTGGCCATGAGTGTGCCACTGCACTCCAGCCTGGGTGACGGAGTGAGAGGCCAACTCAAAAATAAAAGAAAGAAAGAAAAGGGAGACATTACAACTAATACAATGAAAATTCAAAAGATCTTCCAAGACAGTTATGAATATTTCTGCACAAACAAACTAGACAATCTAAAGGAAATGCATAAATTTTTGGAAACATACAATCCTCTGACCTTGAATCAGGAAGAAATAGAAACCCTGAAAAGACCAAAAATGAATAGTGAATTGAAACAGTAAGTAAAAGTCTTCCAACAAAAAAAAGCCGAGGACCTGATGGACACACAGCCGAATTCCACCAGACTTTCGAAGAAGAACTGGTACCAGTTTTACTGAAGTTATTCCATAAGATTGAAGAGGACTGAATTATCCTTAAGTCATTCTATGAAACCAATAGAACTCTGATACCAAAACC
>NW_007041831.1:0-1005 GCF_000164805.1 Carlito syrichta
CCAGAATCAAATAAGATTAGTTCTGGATCTACTTTTAGAGATGGATCTAAACTTAGAGACATGACTCTATCCATCTAAGAATTTATTTTTTTTTTGAGTTAGAGTCTTTTCCTGTAGCCCAGGCTGCAGTGCAGTGTCACTGTCATGGTGACCCCAGTCAACGTACTGGGCTATGGTCATCCTGCTGCCTCAGCCTTCAAAGTACCCGGAACTACAGGTGTGCAGTATCAACCTTGGGTAAATTTATTATTTTATTGTAGAGACCAGGTCTCACCAATTTGCCCGGGAGGGTACCAAACCTGCAGCATGAGGCAATCCAGTCACCTCGGCCTCCCAAATTGCTGGGATTACAGGATGAGCCACTGAGTTCGGTCTTAGCTGGGAATTAAAAAAATAACACATCAAGGGGATATTAATTGTCATTAAATAAGTGAATAATCAGTAAGATGCTAAGTTTTAAAATATATCACAATTGTCTCTAAAATTCAAATACTATTAGGATGGATCATATTTGATTGTATATATTATTTTCCCAGAGGTTCTTTAGTAGCTAAAAAAAAGAAAACAGAAGGGATGGGAAGTTTGCAGGACTGATACTACAATATGCATTTTGAAGAGGTCTTCTTAAAGCAGTGAACTGACCCCAAATTGTAAGGAAAGCATGCACTCTGCCTGCCACATGCAAGTCTTGGAAATAGTACTAGTAATCTACACTCACACCTTCGTAACTTTTGTAAATTTCGTGTATTATCTTAATTTAATGTTTTTGCTTTATTGCATAGTTAGTCTGTATTTTGAATTTCACCTCCCCATCATTTACAATCTCATCCCATTGGGTTTTATCCTCCTAGTTTTATTTATTTTATTTATTTATTTATTATTGAGTTGGAGTCTCACTCCATCACCCAGAGTGGCTGCTCCCGGCCACCGCAGCCTCGACCTGCTGGGTTCCAATGATCCTTCCATCTCAGCCTTCCGAGTAGCTGGAACTACAGGCAAGCACTA
>NW_007041832.1:0-753 GCF_000164805.1 Carlito syrichta
CTTTCATCCTCTCCCCTACCCAGCCTCACCCTTCCTAGTGTATCTGTCTTCCCACTCACTAGCCTCCATGTGATCACACTTTTTGGCTCCCACAAATAAATGAGAACACTTTATTTTTGTCCTTTTTTCTGCTTTATTTCACTTAAGATAATGGTCAAGAGAGTTCCATCCATGTTGCTGCAAATTACATCATTTTATTTTTGCATGGCCAAGTGACATTCCATTGTGTATATATACCATATTTTCTTTACCCATTTATTCGCTGATGGACACAGGTTGATTCTATAGCTTTGCTTTTGTGAATAGGGCTGCAACAAACATGTGAGTGCAGGTATTTCTTTGATGTTTTATCTATTTTCCTTCAGGTAGATATCCTGTAGTAGAATTACTAAATTGATTGGTAATTCTGTTTTTAGTTTTTTAAGAATGTTTCACACTGTTTTTCCATAGAAATGACAGTACATTTCTAACAATATTCCTACCAACAGTGTATATGAGTTCCCTTTTCTCTGCATCTTCAAAAATCTGTTACTTTTTGTCTTTTTAATAATAGACATTCAAACTAGGGAAAGAAGATATCTCACTGTGTTTTTGATTTGCATTTCCTTGATAGTGAGAAATATTGAGCAGTTTTTCATATACTTGTGGGTGGTAATTTGCATGTGTCTGTTCATGTCTTTGGTCATTTTTTAATTTTTAATTTTTATTTTTTTGAGAAAGCAGGATTTATTGAGAGGACAGAAAGCTCCCACA
>NW_007041833.1:0-789 GCF_000164805.1 Carlito syrichta
TTCCCATAAGTAGGACATATCTGTAACAATTAATCAGAATTAACTAGCAGAAAATACAAAGTGTATCAAGAAAATGTACACAAATTTTAAGAAAGTAAAAAGCTGTATTAAATTATGATACTGTTTTATTTTCTAAAATTATTAAGGTTTATTGTGCATTCTGTCTTCTGAATAGCACTTAGGTACACTGATCCTAAAGGTTTAGTTATCTAAGGATATACATCTGGAATCTCAACAAGTTTCAATTTATGCAGAATAAAACATTCAGCATTTATGTGAGAAACATACTAGTTGTCAAAGATGAAAGCAGAATTATACCATGTATTTTAATATATTAATAGGAAAAGAAGTTATCATTGGAGTATTATACACTTCCTAAAAAATCAATACCTGCATAATGAACATTTCTATACCCAACCCTGAATTGTAACCATGTTTAAAGTAAAAAAAAAAAGAATAAAACAAATGAAGTCAATTGCATGTTTTACAGCTTTCATTTATTTATTTATTTATTTTAATATTTTTAAAAATGTGGGGTACAATTCAGAGTTAGATATACAAACATTGATTATGCAGGGTCCCTGGTTGATGACTTATGGCCCTCCCTCCCTTTGTAATCCCTCCACTGACAATCTCACACCTCCCCCTAAACAGTTTTCCACTACTGCCAGTCACTTTCTTATAGCACTATAATTGATCAAATTCAGCTCATGAGGGAGAACATATGGAACTCTGTTCTTTTTTTCATTATAAATCACTGAGAATGACTGACCTCATATCCATCAAATG
>NW_007041834.1:0-737 GCF_000164805.1 Carlito syrichta
CGGCTGATTTTTTGATTTATTGTAGAGATGAGGTCTCGCTGCCCGGGCGGGTCTCGAACCAGCGGGCTCAGGCAATCCACTCACCTCAGCCTCCCAAAGGCGCCGGATTGCGGGCTGAGCCACCGAGCCTGTCTCTTTCCTTCTTTTTAATTTTAAAGATGTGGGTACAATTCAGGATTAAGTATACAAGTGGTCATTGTACAGGTAAAGTTTGGGCCTCCCTTTGGTCCCCAATTTGTCTGGTTTGAGATCAGGAACCCTTATGGATGTTGTGTCACTGCCCTACTCTCCACTCCAGCAGTATCCGGCTACTGACAATCCCTTTCTCATAGTTTTATGGTAAATGTTCAGGGTCTGCTTATGAGTGAGAACATGTGGTGCTCTGTTCTTTATTTCTGTATGATAGACTCTAAATCCATCCAAGTTGCTGTGAAGTCCATATGTTTATCCTTTTTTATTGGTGATGGGTTCTGAGTGACCCCCTCCCCCCGCCCCCCAGGACTGAGGAGTAGGAGAAACTGATTGGGAGGCTATGGGAGTGAATCAGATGTGAAATGATGAAGTTCTGTGAGGATGGTAGAGTTAACAGGATTTGGGGACCACTGGGAAAGATGTTCAAAGTTCTGGGGCCCCATTATACTTTTGTTGCAACTTTGACAACTAGCTGCCACAGTCAATTTGCATAATTCTCTTGGGGTCGATATTTTCTTTCCCCTTCCTCCCTACCTCTCTTTTCC
>NW_007041835.1:0-762 GCF_000164805.1 Carlito syrichta
CAGCCTTAATGAACTGACAATCACAAGAACTTTGCTCTTCCTTTGGTGGAATCTGTTACTGCTATTTTTACAGTACATTTAAAAAGAATCAAGGAAGCATATGGCCTTTGGAGACAGGTGTGGTAACAGTTTCTGGTTCCTTTACATGTGTGCTATCTAGCCTTTGGCAAATTAATTACCCTCCCTGAGCCTCAATTTCCCAATCTATAAAAATGAGCATAACAGGCACTTCTTTAAGAGAGTATGAAGATTAAAAAAAATAATGTACACAGTTTCCAGCAGAGCAATAAGCACACTGTAGGTTTTTTGAGAGCTTCCTTCCCTTCCCCTCCCTTCCAAGCCCTGCTGATTTCCCTCCCTTCACTGTTGAAGAGCTGCAGCCAAGGAATATCCATTGCCTAAAGTCATTTTGGTATTTGTTAGGTCCATGAAGATATTCCCATTTTCATTCTTAACACTGGAGATGTGTGCTTTCTCTCTCCTTTTCTAAATCAGTCTGGCTAGAGGATTACCAATTTTGTTCATCTTTCTTAAAAACCAATTTTGTTTGATGTTGCTAATTTCTCTTGTCATCGCTTTTCTATCTTATTATTTATATTCTTATTCCATACTTATTATTTGTTTCTTTCTACTTACTATAAGTATACTTTGCTCTACCTTAAGGTGGAAACTTTGAGCACTGTTTTTTTTGTTTGTTTGTTTGCTTTTTTTGAGTTGGAGTCTCACTCTGTTGACCAGACTGGAGTGCAGTGGGCTGCTCCC
>NW_007041836.1:0-730 GCF_000164805.1 Carlito syrichta
CGATCTTTCTGCCTCAGCCTTCCTAGTAGCTAGAATTACAGGCAAGCGCTACCATGCCCGGCTGATTTTTTGATTTATTGTAGAGATGAGGTCTTGCCAAGTTGCCCAGGCGGGTCTCAAACCCGTGGGCTCAGTCAATCAACTCACCTCAACCTCCCAAAGCGTGGGATTACAGGCTGAGCCACCGAGCCCGGCTAAAAAAAGTTTTTAAAAAGTTGAACATAATCAAGTAGGTAATATGATACCATTTCTGAAACAAGATATTCATATAAGGGAATGCCTTATTTATAAGCTCTGCTTATCAAAAATTTTATGTTAAGTTCTCAGTAGTGATTATTTCTGGGTGAATGCTGGTTTGTTTTTTTTTTTCCTTTTGTACATCTTTATTCTTAAAAGAACAGGCATCACGGGTATGATTTTAAAGCAGCCATAGAAGGAGCAATGGAATGAAGCCAGCATGACTGCAGAGGGCAGGGCACTTTGGAACCAGGGTGGTCAGAAGGATGCTTGTGTGGAGATAGATGTCAGCAGACCTGGCCCCAGAGGGCTGATGCACCCACTGTTGTAAATAGAATGTTTTCTTAATGAAGCTTTCGCTATTGTTTAGTATCCAGTTTAGCAAACCTATCTTGAGTGCCTGCTGGGAGTCAGACACATTATTATGAGTACAAATCTGCATATGTTGGGGGAAATCCTGCAGGGAGCAGTCCACCCCCTCCCATCCCACCCC
>NW_007041837.1:0-726 GCF_000164805.1 Carlito syrichta
TCTAACCGTGAGTTCACAGACTCTTCTTTTCTTGTATTTTCTAACCTGTGTTGTGGCTTTTGCTGGAAGTGCAACTGCTGGATTATGCATGAGAGTATCCCGTTTTCTGAGAAGTGTGTGTGGAAGGACTGCCCTATTCCCACGGAATGTATGTGGCCATAAATGTGTCCACTGATTCCTCAGTGTTCGTTCTGTTCCATGGATCAGTCGTTAGGGTTTTATACCATTGCCTCTGTGTTTGGTTTACTGGACTTTGGTGAAAGCAGAAAGTGTGAAACCCTACACTTTGCCCATTTTGAAGACAGTTTGGGCTATTGCCCGTCTCATGCAATTCTTCTGAAAGACAAGACATTTGGGTTTCGGTCGAGATTTCTTTCTGTTTTTAATGCGTTGTGTAGTAGTGGCATCTTCCCACGTCATGGTTTTTATTTATTGAACCCAGTATTTCCTTTCCATTGGCTTATGTCCTGTGCAGTGTCTATCAGCATGAGTGTGTACTGTTTAGTGTACTGTTCTATTGTCCGCTTAACTTTGTTTTTGTACTATTTTGTGGTTTTGGCTGCTATGGTAATTGAATTGTTTCCTTAGTGGTTTCTTCAGGTGGACTTTGAAAGTGTAGAGAGACACCAGGTGTTTGTATGTTGAATTTGTGTCCCGCAACAATGCTGAATTTTGAGTTCTGAAAGGGTGAGTGTGTGTGTGTGAGTGTGTGTGTGTGTGTGTGTG
>NW_007041838.1:0-14177 GCF_000164805.1 Carlito syrichta
GGAAAGCATGAGAGAAAGAGAGAGAGAAGAGAGAAAAGAGAAGGGAGGGAGAGAGAGAGAGAACATAGAAGTAGAATGGAATCAGAGTAAAATGTGGAAACACACTAACTGCGAACTCTTGAGGCTTTACTGAAATCACTCACCAGGTCTAGGAGTTTTCTAGTGGAATCTGTAGGGTTTTCTAGATTTAGAATCACATTGTCTGCCAAGAGCGATAGTTTGATGTCCTCTTTTCCTCTCTGGATACATTTTTCTTCTTTCTTTAGCCTGATTGCTCTGGCTAAGACTCCCTCATGACAAAATAACTAACCCAAATGGAGACAGGGGAAGAAGAAAAAAGGAAGAAATGGGACAAAGAAAACAAAGAAGGAACAAAGCGGCAGATTTGAATCCAACCATGACATTAAATAGGAGTGGTCAGAATGCCTTAGTTGAAAGAGATGGCAGTACTGAACGAGAAAGCAGAACCTGATAACATGCTGACTGCAAGAAACCTATTTAAGTAAAGACAAAGACCATCAAAAGCAAAAGATGCAGAAGGATGTACTGTAAAAACAAATTTTTAAAAATCCTAAGTGGCTAAGTCAATATGATAAAAAAAGGCGTGAGGACAAGGAGCAGTACCAGGAACAGACGGAAACAGGCTGCAATGACAGGCCCATCCACCAAGAAAACAGAGGACTCCTCAGTGTGTGTGCCTAACAATCCACCTTTGAAATACAGGAAGCAAAACAGCACACTGAAAGGAGAAACCTACAGCTCACAATCACAATCAGGAGTTTCATACTCCTCTCCAGGATATGAACAACACCACCAACCATCTTGACTTAGCTGACACTTACAAAACACACCCTGCAAAAAAGTGGAACATACATTCTTTTCAAGCATGAATGGAACATTCACCAAGATAGAACACATTACAAATCTCAACAAATTAGCCGGGCTTGGTGGCTCAGCCTGTAATCCTGCACCTTTGGGAGACTGAGGTGAGTGGATTGCCTGAGCCTGCGGGTTCGAGACCCGCCTGGGCAGGCGAGACCTCATCTCTACAATAAATCAAAAAAATTAGCCGGGTGTGGTAGCGTGCACCTGTAGTTCCAGCTACTTGGAAGGCTGAGGCGGAAGGATCACTAAAGCCCAGCAGGTTGAGGCTGCGGTGGCCAGAAGTGGCCACTGCACTCCAGTCTGGGCGATATAGTGAGAATCCAACTCAAAAAAACCCCCAAAAAACAAAACAAACAAAACAAAGATAAACAAATCTCAACAAATTAAGATGACTGAAACCATACAAAGTATGCTCTCTAAACACAATGGAGTTTGGCTAGAAATCATAAAAGAGCCTTTCTGAGGAGTCGGCAAGATGGTGGAAGTGGAGAAGAAGACGACCTTCCACAAGGTCACCTACCTCAGTGTGGACCTGGACCAGCTGCTAGACATGTCCTATGAGCAGCTGATGCATGCGGCAGCAGTGGCAGCTGAACTGAGGTCTGCAGTGGAAGCAGCACTCACCGTGTAAGCAGCTGCACAAGACCAAGAAAAAGGCGCCCCCCATACCGCCAAGAGAAGCCCAAGGTGGTGAAGATGCACCTGCATGACATGATCATCCTGCCCTAGACGGCGGGCAGCATGGTAGGCATGTGCAATGGCAAGACCTTCCACCAGGTGGAGAACAAGCTGGAGATAATTGGCCATTATCTAGGCAAGTTCTCCATCAATTACAAGTCTGTGAAGCATGGCCGGCCAGCACTGGTACCACCCACTCCTCCCACTTCATCCCACTCAAGTAGTTGCTGCCAATAAAGACATGTCTGTTCAGTCCAAAAAAACAAACAAAAAAAGGAATCATAAAAGAAAGATAACTGAATAGCCTTCAAGTATTTTGAAATTAAATTCTCACTTATCAATAACTCTTGGATCAAATAAATCACAAGGGAAGTTCAAATACATTTTGAATGAAATAAAACATAAGCAGTGCTTAAAGAGAACTATGTCAGGGTAAGGTCTCAAGTAAATGATCCAGGTTTTCACCTTGAGAAACTAAAAAACTAAAAGAGAAATTAAATCCAAAGTAAAATAATACTAATAATAAACTGCAGAAGGCAATTAAACTGATATCATAGAAACACTAGAGAAAGACCATAAAATCACATGCTGGTTCTTTGAAGAGAGCAGTAAGAGTGATAAAACTAATTTAATCAGACTAATCTAGAAAATAAAAGAAAATACAAAGAAATAATATCAAAAATAGAAACATCACTTCAGATTACATAGATGTCACAAGTATAATACGGTAA
The DNA here is from genome assembly GCF_000164805.1 of Carlito syrichta. Classification (NCBI taxonomy): domain Eukaryota; kingdom Metazoa; phylum Chordata; class Mammalia; order Primates; family Tarsiidae; genus Carlito; species Carlito syrichta. The sequence continues at coordinate 2,295 of NW_007041838.1, forward strand.
TACTGTAAACAACTTTGTGCTGATAAATTTGCAAGTTTAAATGACATAAACAACCAGCAAGTCAAGGCTGCGATGGCTGGGAGTGGCCACTGCACTCCAGTCTGGGCAACAGAGTGAGACTCCGAATCAAAAAAATAAAATAAAATAAAAATAAAAAAGACACAAACTGTCAATGGTCACCCAAGAAAAAATAACCTGTGTCCATTTAAAAAATTAAATTCATAGTTAGAAATCTTCCCATAAAGAGATTCACTGGTGACTTCTACCAAACAATTGAAAGAGAAATAATACCAATTGTACCAAACTCTTCTAGAAAATAAAGGAGGAGGAGGTCAGGTAGCTCATACCTGTAATCCCAGCACTTTGGGAGGCTGTGAAGAGAGGACTGTCTAAGCCCACAAGCTTGAGACCAGTCTGGGCAACATGGCGAGACCTTATCTCTACAATAAATTTTAAAAATTAGCTAGACATGGTGGTGCATGCCTGTAGTCCTGCTACTTGGGAGGCTGAGGCGAAAGGATCGCCTGGGTCCAGGAGGTGAGGCTGCAGTGGACATGATCATTGTGATCGTGCCACTGCACTCCAGTCTGGGTGACAGAGTGAGACCCTGACTAAAACCAAATAAATAAATAAAAGGAGAAAGTGTTTCCCTACCCACTCCACTAGATCTGGTAAGAAACCAGGAAAAAACCATCCCAAGGAAAGCAAACTACAGGCTAGCATTTCCTATGGGCATAGATGAAGAGTCTTAACAGAACCTGAGAAATGGAAAATAAATGTATGAGAAGGAGATTAAACAGGTTTCCTTGGGGTATGAGGAATGCAAAGTTAACTCATCATTTGAAAATCAACTGATGTAATTTACCACAGAAGCAGACAGAAAAAGGAAAGAAGTAAAGAGATGTACAAAAAGCATTTGGCAAAATTCCACACCCACTCATGTTTAGAATCCCCAGCAATCAGGAATGGAAATTCCCTCAACATGAAAGCAATCTACAAAAAGCTTACACTTAATGATAAAGACTGAATGCTCCTCCTGAGATGAAGTCCATGGCAACGATGCCTGTCTTTACCACTTATATTTATCATTATACCAGAGGTCTTAATGCAATAAGGCAAAAAAGCCACAGAGAGTGAAAAGAAAAAAAAAAACAAACTATCAGTTCATGCTAAAATTTGTATGTCTTTCAGCAACCTTATGTTTAATTGTTTTTTGGGAGAGACATTACAAATTTAATAACCTAAAAATGCATTTTGAACAAGAAATATACAATAAAAACTAGGGAGACAAACCACACTGAGATATCACCTAACTCCAGTCAGAATGGCAATTATCAACAACTCAAAAAATAACAGCTGCTGGAGAGGGTGTGGTGAAAAGGGAACACTTCTACACTGTTGGTGGGAGTGTAACTAGTGCAACCTCCTGTGGAAAGCAGTGTGCGATTCCTAAAAGCTCTAAAAATTGACCTTTCATATGACCCTGCATCCCCCTACTGGGATATACCCTGAAGAACACAAATCACTCTATAAAAAAGATACCTGCACACGTATGTTTATCGCAGCGTTGTTCACAATAGCAAGAACCTGGAAACAACCATGCTGCCCATCAAAAGAGGACTGGATTAAAAAAATGTGGTACATATACACGATGGAATACTACGCAGCCATAAAAAAGAACAAAATCATGAATTTCGCTGCAACCTGGATGGAACTAGAGTCTATAATACTGAGTGACCTCTCACAAAAACAAAAATCCGAATATCACATGTTCTCACTCATATAATGGACCTTGAACATCCAATGCAATACTATGAGAAAATGACGGATGGTACTGGGAAACTATGGGGGGGAGGGGGATGGGATTAACAGTAGCAAATATCTGTCGGGGGATGGGAAAACACTTCTTATCTACAGGGTGCCTGAATGACACGTCATTGTACACCTACCCTTAACTGTACCCCACAAAACCATAATAAAAACTACTGATTAATGAAAAAAAAAAAAAAAAAAAAACCTTATGTCTAAACACTAAACTACATAATTCTAAAAAAAAAAAAAAAAATGCTAAAATATATTTATAACCTAAAACATTCTTAAAATTTTTGGACTTTAAATTTGTGAGAATGTTAAGGACCTTTTTGTTTAAATATCATACTCAAAAATATTAAATGTAAAAATAACCATCTAGGCTGAGCAAGTCATTCATACATTCTTACAAAAAATTTACATATGTAAAAGTTACAGCAAACCAAAATATTAAGCCTATTACTTTTTGCTTTTAAATCCACCAACCAACCAAAGCACAGCACTACAGGATTGAGTATGCTTATCCAAAATGCTTGGGAACAGAAGTGCCTCTGATCTCCCAGTGCTCAGACTTGGAATATGACATTCAGCAGCCCCAACCTCTCAACCTGAAATCCAAAATCTGAAATGCTCCCATGAAAATTTCCTGCAAGTGTCATGGCACTCGAAAAGCTTCAAATTTGGGAGCGTTTTGGATTTTTGGTTGGGGATGCTCACCCTGTGTTTGCAGAGAATGGGACTCAGTGACCACCAACCAAAGGGAGCCCCTCACTTGCAGAAAGGGAAAGCATCTGCAATCCATTTGCCACAATGAAGCCACATGTTTCTCACAGAAAACAGAACTAAATTCTCTTTCTCTAGCACAAGTTTTTTTTTAAAAAAAGCAGGATTGAGAGGACAGAAAAGTTCCCACAGCGGGAGGGGACCCGAAGGGGTTGCCCCCTCTAGCACAAAATATTATCAGAGTAGAGGGCAAGTACATTAGGGAGCTGAAATGGAAGGCTACACAATGCAAGGAGCTTCCATGGAAATAGAGGTGTATGTGTACTGTATTAAGTCACTTCCTTTTACTGACCTTTGACCAGATCTTGCTAAACTTTCAGGACAGCTCCGAGGTCTCAGTCAGTGGTAGCATAAACATGAGGTACAGTACTCTTAGATTCAGTTAACCTCTTGGCAATGACTCTTTGAATATTGCTAGCAGGGATTTCAGTGAATGTGGCCTTAAAAAAAAGAGCAATCTGTTAAACCACAAGTAGAATGAGGGGGGAAAAACCCAGAAACCAAGAAACTTCATAAATAAAATTCATTCTCAGTGACCTAATTTATTAATTAAAGATTAATACAAGAAAAGCACCATTAAAAATTTTAGTATAAACCGGGCTCAGTGGCTCAGCCTGTAATCCCAGCGCTTTGGGAGGCTGAGGTGAGTGGATTGCGTGAGCCCATGGGTTCGAGACCCACCTGAGCAACTTGGCAAAACCTCATCTCTACCATAAATCCAAAAAAAAATTAGCTGGGCATGGTAGCAAGTGCTGGTAGTTCCAGCTACTTGGAAGGCTGAGCGGAAGGATCACCAGAGCCCAGCAGTTTGAGGCTGCGGTGACCGAAAGGGTTGCCACTGTACTCCAGTCTGGGCGACAGAGTGAGACTCCAACTAAAAAAAATTTTTTTTTTTAGTATAAGGGGGAATATAAAAAAAATCTGAAGAGTTTTAGCTTTACGGGATATAACTATAGAAAAAAGGAACAAAATTCATGTTTCAGTTGTGATGGGACATCATACGTTACTATGTTTAAGATGATTAAAAGGAAATTAATCATTAAGTAATGAATAATTCCCCTAAGGATGTGTACATATATACATACATATGTACACACACAAATACAAACATACACACACTATATACACACAATACACACATGCATGCACACACACACACAGTGAGACATATACATACCACCCGTAAGCAGCTTTTATTATAAATAACACTTAATAAAGCTCAAATCAGCAATAAATCAACAAATCAACTGCAGATGAGCCTCAATTTACAATCATCTCAATAATCCATCATAAGCTGAAAATACTGTTAACTGAAACGCATTCAGTACATCTAATCTACTGAGCACCCCGGTTTAGCCCAGTCTGCCATCAAAGTGCTCAGAGCACTTCTCTTATCCCACAGCTGCAAAAGCTTCCAGTGACACAACGTACTGCAGAGCACCAGCGGTCAGCCTCTGATCTAGTGAGAGCTGCAGCTCTCCCCCTGCACTGCAAGGGAGGGCCATCCTGCATCTACCAAACATGGGTCACTCTCACATCATAGAGCGGAAAGGCTGTAAGTGGAATCATCTTTGCAAGGACACATGGAACACTCACCAAGACAAATATAAAACTCATCTCAACACATTTAGGAAGACCGAAATCATACACAGTGTCTTCTGTAAAAACAATGAAGTTAAGCTAGAAATGATAAATCAAAGATACACGGATGGTCTTTAGATATTTCAAAGTTAAATTCATACTTACAAATAGGTCATGGATCAAAGAAATCGCAAGGGGAATGAAAAGGCTGGAGAACTTCTATGCAATTCTTACAAAAACAGTACATGGCAGAAAACGATCATCCAAAATGCTGGACACTCTGCCAAATTGTGTCTGTGTGGGTGTAGAGTTAAAGAAAATCACGTGAGCATCATACTCCCTAGACTCCTTACAGAAAGCAGGAATGAGGTCCTAAGACCCTCCAACAACATCCCTGCAGCCACTGCACCGGTGTGCTCCTCAAAGAAGCACAATGGCCCTTCAGTTACATCCAGGCCCCTCCTCAGCCTCACTCTGTCTTGTAATTTCATGACAGTAACTTCAGGACTGTGTTAATAGCGCTTTTCAAATGTTACATTGGAATACACTTCCCCATCAGAAATAGCATGTTTACTTACTTTTCTTCTTTTCATTTTTGAATTGCCCATTCGATTTTAAATACAATTGAATATCTCATGCTGCTTCTGACAGAAGAAATAGCCAGAAAGGCACTTGGAAAGGGAGGTGGAGGCAGAATGGAGCCACTTGAAAATACAGAGGTGGTCCTACTGCACACACCCCAGAAGGAAAGGGACATGCCACTCAGTTGTAAGGTGCTTCAGCGTGACATGACATGGTCAGCAAACAGGCCACATCCACAACAGGGACACACTTCAGTTAATAAAGCATGAAGAGCCGGGCTCAGTGGCTCAGCCTGTAATCCCGTGCCTTTGGGAGGCTGAGGTAGGTGAATTGCCTGAGTCCGCGGGTTCAAGACCCGCCTGGGCAGTGAGACCTCATCTCTACAATAAATCAAAAAATCAGCTGGGCGTTGTGGCGCATGCCTGTAATTCCGGCTACTCGGAAGGCTGAGGCGGAAGGATAGCCGGAGCCCAGCAGGCTGAAGCTGCGGTGGCCGGGAGCGGCCACTGCACTCCAGTCTGGGCGACAGAGTGAGACTCCAACGAAAAAAAAAATAAAAAAATAAAATAAAGCATGAAGAGCATCATTATTGCAGCACACATGTATGTTGGCAGAGTTGTGGATCTTGAGGCAAGTTCAAGTCGATCATAGTTTCAATGACCTATTTGGAAGTCAGTGTAGAAACAGATCTGGTTTCTGCTAGGAAGTCTGTATGGAGTTTGCTCTGTGTCACTTCTGCCATTACTGAGATCACTCTTCCCTTACCATGTTATCTCTAGTGCAACTGCTAGAACGGATCAGTAAAACTGCTGTAGTAGAACGGATCAGTAAAACTGCTCACAAAACATGTGGCAGTTGTTCCTGTTTTCTCACTTGCTTAAATCTGGAAAGTAAAAATTGACTCAGAGGATATTACCATTGCGTTGGGCTGTCCAGGAGTGGACACTGGGGGCATCACTGGCTGGGGATAAGCGAGCCACACTGTGGCCTGCATGGGAGTTGGAGCAGGGGCAGGGGCTGCAGGGACTGGTCAGGGACTCTGGAATCTTGCTTATCTGGTTCAGCTGGACCAGTCTGAGAGCATCCCTGGAGACCGGGGAAGAAGGAAGCCAGGATTAGCACCCAAAGAGAGAAGAGCCTCCAGAAAAGACAGGATGGTGTGGAGGGAAGAGCCAGATGTCAGGCTATTATTCCAATCAATTCCTTGAGCCAGAAAATTAATTCTTGTCTCTTACCTGGTCTGCTGATTCCTATTATTTGTCCAATGTATAATATGTGTACATTTTCAAAAGCCTAATAATAATTAGAACTTTATCCAAGTTGGGTACAGGCAGTAATTGTGGAAAAGGAAATGAGTCTTTTTTTCTTTTTAATTTTTAATTTTAATTTTGAAATTGTGGGGTACAATTCAGAGTTGGGTATACAAAAGTTCATTGTGCAAGTACCCTTATTGATGAGGTGTGCCCCCTTTTCCCCAGGTGGGTATCGACTATCAATCCCACTATCCCCCCACCCCCCTCCCCACAGTTTCCCGCTACTTTCAATCCCTTTCCTACAGTAATATGGTAGTTGTTCAAGGTCCACTTATGAGTGAGAACATGTGATACTCATCTCTTTGTTTCTGTGAGAGATCACTCAGTATTATAAGCTCTAATTCCATCCACATTGCTGCGAAGTTCATGATTTTGTTCTCCCTGCTCTCTTGATGGTTTCTTTGGCTTTACAGAAACTTGTCAGTTTAATGAGGTTCCACTTGTCTATCTTATCTCTTATGGCCTGGGCACTTTGGGTTTTGATCAGGAATCGGCTGCCAGTTTCAACTTCCTTAAGAGTATCTCCTGCATTTTCTAAGGTTCTTACAGTTTGAGGTTTTACATTTAGGTTTGTGATCCATTTAGAGTTAATTTTTGTGTATGAGAATAGGCAGGGGTCATATTTCAATCTTCTGCATGTGGTCAGCCAGTTTTCCCAGCACCATTTACTGAATAGGTTAGGCTCTCCTCTACCCAGTAGTGGGTGATGGAGGCTTTGTCGAAGATGAATTGGTTGAGAAATTTGAGGTTTTGCTTCTGGGATCTCAATTCTATTCCATTTGTCTATACGCCTGTTCCTCTATTAATACCAGGTTGTTTTGATTATTGTAGCTTTATAGTATAAAGTCTGGGAGTGTGATACCTCCTGCTTGGTTTTTTTTGCTGAGGATTGTTTTGGCTATTCTTTGTTGCTTATGTTTCCATATGAATTCCTGTAATGTTTTTTTCTAGGTCTGAGAAGAATGATGATGGGTATTGCCTTAAATCTGTAGATTGCCTTAACTGACATCTTAACAATGTTGGTTCTTCCAATCCATGAGCATGGAATAATTTTCCACATGTTTGTGTCATCTTTGATTTTTTTTGAGCAGTGTTTTTTAGTTTTCACTGGAAAGGCATTTTACATTTCTGGTTAGGAAGATGCCAAAGTACTTTATTTTTTTGTGGCTATTGTAAATGGAATTGCATTTTTTATTTGGGTTTCTGTTTGTTTATTGGTGTATAGAAATATGATTGTCTTTTGTACATTTATTTTATACCCTGAGACTTTCCCAAAGTCCTTTATCAGTGCCAGGAGGTTTTTGGCAGATTCTCTTGGGTTTTCAAGTTATACAATCATGTCATCTGCAAAGAGAGATAACTTGACTTCCTCTTTTCCTATCTGGATACCCCGATTGCCTTTTCTTCTCTGATTTCTCTAGCCAGGACATCCAATACTATGTTGAACAGGAGGGGTGAGAGTGGGCATCCTTGTCTGGTTCCAGTTTTCAGTGGAAATGGTTCCAATTTCTGTCTGTTTGGTAGTGTATGCTGGCTGTGGGTTTCTCATAGATGTGTCTTTTTCCTGTGGGGTAGATGTCCTTTGGCAGGGGAACAATTCACTAGTGAAACCATACCCCCATCCTCCACATTCATGGATTAATTTTCACGCGGCATTCAGAAAGTGTCAAGTTTGTTACACCTATGGCTTTCATTAGGGTACTTACTGACTCATTGTTTATTCTAGTGCAAATCAGCTTGTTTATGACCAGGAAATAAAGCCATTTTCAATTTCACTCAATATGCTATAAGAACAACCTAACGTATATGAATCTAACCCACAAACACCATTTAGAATGAGAACTAACTAGCTTAGTTACAGACTTGTCTTTGTATTACTCTGTAAAACAAAGGCATCTTTGTTTTATAAAAGAATATAATTAGATTACTAAATATGTCAAGCCTTCAATTCACTATGCTAAGTTACAGTATAAGGCAACAGAGTTTCATAAACAAAATAATTTTTGGAAAATGTTAATATCAAACAATTAATTAGAAAGTATTTTTCAAATAAAAAATATGTTTTACATAATCTAAAAACAACTTCAGGGTGACACACATCTAAAGAAGAAATAGTTCTCAAGTACAATTATTATTCTAGTATTGTTTATCAGAAGGTTGATGAGAGGAAAAACCTCGCATCTGGAGTGCATATCTGAGTTGGCAATTTCCTCCCCCAAAACAAACCTCAGGCTTGAAGCAACATGGTGGAAGAATTCTGGGACAGCCCCGCATTCCTGTGCCTGCTGTACCCACGCTGTGTCTTCAACCACCTTGAGTGTGGGTAGCTGGAACAAGCTGGAGGTCACTCCCATGATTAAGCTATAGTCCATGGTAAAGTTGGCAGGAGTTCACAGACACAACTAAGGGTCCAAGTCAGTTGACTTTAACCAAAAGACAACTCATCCAGGGGGGCCCAGGCATGGCAGGCAGTCCCCAAAAGAAACTGGGCCTTCCTGAAAAGATTTAAATGAAAAAAGATCCCACAGCTGGCCTTGGAGAAGCACAGCCCATTGTGGGCTGCCCACAGAGGATGCAAGGCAAAGCCCGGAAGATGGCCCAAGGGAGATGTCAGTGATTCCTGGGTGGTACACAAGGACAAGGGCCACAGTCCCACAGTCACATGGAACTGAATTCTGCTAACACCTACACAAATCTGGGGAGGACACTGAGCTCCACATGAGACCCCAGGCCTGGCCCATGCCTGAGGTCAGTCCTATGAGCCCAGAGCTGAGGCCTGGCCATATGGTGCTGAGGCTGCTGACTGACTAAATTGTTGGGAGAGAAACAGTTGTTGTTGTCAGCTGCTCATATGCTGTGACCTGTTATGCAGCAACAGAAACTCTAGCAGGCAGGACACTCTTTCGCACTGGGATGCATAACCCACGTCGTTGGTGCCCAAATATGCCTATTTTCAAGGAGGCTGGGAGGCGAGAGAGACACGTTGCTCTCTTACAACCAGCCCACCTCTTACTGTCCTATCTTTTGAGAAAGGCAGCTCAGTCGTGTCCCTGTAGTAATTCAGACTCTCAGGTAAAACAGCACTTAGTGATGAATAAAAGCAACAGGAGCCACTCATCATAAAGAAGCAAGCAGAAAGCTAATTCCGGCCACAGTTCTTAGAAAATCCTGACTGCTGATTTCAAACCTACAGGCATCAGGAGGCAGAAATGTTAATTACTGCTCAATAGCAGCCAACACTTCAGCTTCTGCAGTGTAGACAAACAATGATTTTAATGGTTTATGTACATTAAATAATTAATTAGACTAAACTTGAATGAGGGGGGGTTGAAAGGTACAACAACTAGGAAAAAAACCAACACCCCCCACCTCTGCAGAAAGGCAAGGCCGTGGAAGGAGTCCCGTCAGGCAGGACCTCCTGGCACAGGGGTACAAGTAGGTGAGATGCCAGTTACTTCTAAAAAGAAATGTCACCAAAAACCCACTCGACCCCAGCCTGCCGAGCTCACTAGTCTTCCAGTGCTATGACAGAATATCAATAAGAACTAGGTCTGAGGTCAGGCTTGGTGGCTCAGCCTATCATCCCAGCACTTTGGGAGGCCAAGGCAAGTGGGCTGCCTGAGCCCACGGGTTTGAGACCAGCCCGGGCAACTTGGTGAGACCTCATCTCTACAATTAATCAAAAATTAGCCAGGCATGGTAGCGCGCGCCTGTAGTTTTGGCTACTTGGAAGACTGAGGCAGAAGGATTGCTGGATCCCAGCAGGTTGATGCTAGGGTGGATGTGAGTGTGCCATGGCACTCCAGTCTGGGTGACAGAGGGAGACTCTGACTCAAAAAAAAAGAACTAGGACTGTGACTTATGATGCAGACATGCTGAAGACATGGCAGCCTCAGCAGGGACTCCAGCCTCTCACAGTAGCTCACATCATGTACTGACCAGGAGGAGTCTGCACGCTGTGTACGTGTCTTGTTTTAAGGCAAAACTAAAATGGCAGCTAACACCTCTGATTTTTTTCACCAACAGAGCCATGTCCTCAGCAGCTGAATGGGCCCCTCCAAGTCCCTCTCCCACTCCTGCACACTCAGTTGACAAGGCATGGAGAAAGGATGCCACTTGTGTGGCCAGGCTGCACTGAAGTTTTCTGGGGGAAGCCATGTCAGAGCCTGTGGGGTCGCAACCACACCAGATGATCCCAATTCTGTAGGTGACGCCAGGCTCCATCTCCTCCCAAAGCCCACCCTAACCTTAACCTAAACACAGGCATTTCAGTAGTGCATTCACAAAGTTCTCCATCACACATGTTTTACAAACTTACTTTTCTCATGGAGCCTTCTGTCCTATTTCTTACTTTGAAAAACAAGTGCTGACTCCTTTCTGGCAGAGCCAAGCAATAAGGGCAGGGCAGGGGACCAAGTAACAGGAGGAATGCGGCAGAGTATAGAAGGGAGCCCTTGGTGTCTGCCTCCCCATGGCTTCCAAAGACACTGGCGGCATCAGTGACTTTCAACTCAGTCTTTAAAACGCTGTCAGTGATCACACACGTGCTAAGCACACACAGAAGGAGGAGAAAGGAAGGGGACCCGAGCTGCCCCCCCTTGCCTGTCGCCCCTTTTAGGGCCTTCTCAGACCCACCCTCCCTGGGCTTCCATCCTCTCTAGGTCTCCTTCACATGAGAGTGACCCCTCTGAACAGTCTCTGGGACAATGGCAGTTCAGATCCTGCCCCATCCCCCGCCAAGCCCAATCCCAACCCCAGCATCCTGGGAACCATCTCTATCTCACAGGTCTCCACATGAGAGAGTCCCCTCTGGGCAGTGCCTGTGCCGACTGCAGTCCAGCACCTGCTCCTTCACCCGCCAAGCCCACTCTCAGCCCCAGCACTCCTGGGATGTGTCCTCATCTCGCGGATCCCGGCACCCACGTGGCCTGGCAATACAGTTCAAATATGCTTACTCCACCAAGACAGACAATCCCAAGCCCTCGTTTCTAATTCTGGAGCCAAGTGGCCATCATCCAGGATCAGGTCCCATACTCCGTGACCTGCCGCCACCCTAGCCCTCACACCACATCCCATCTTCACAGAGGCTTCCAGATTTCAGCCCACAATGTTGTATCAGAAATCTCCCCTTTTCCTCTTCCACCTACACGCAAGTGTTCATGACCTCCCACCTGGATGACCTTATGAGTCTATTCGTTTGCCTCCTTGTCACATCTTTCTGCTCCAATTTGTCTTACCCAAATTTGCAAAACTGATCCTGCTAAGGTGCAGCTACGTATTTCACATTTCACCAAATCTTCAGTGATTAATGAATTAAATAATCATTAGTTTGCTACCAGGCATGGTGGCTCCCAGCTGTAACCCCAGCAACTTGGGAGGCCAAGGTTGAGGATTGCTTGAGCCCAGGAGTTCACGACCAGCCTGAGCAACACAGCAAGAACCTGTCTCAAAAAATATATATATATTTTATCCCTCAGAAATACAATCAAGGCAAGTTTACCTTGTTATCAAATACTTGATTTTCTCTATTTGTACGGAGCACTCTTCTAAGGCACAGACTGGCAGAAGATTAACAAATTAAGACACCAACAGTAGATACTAGATAAGGACTGATGTGCATACAACTAGGTTTGACTGACTATCAGAATTCTTAACTTCAATTTTTTTAGGACTAAGTGAAACTTTTAAGTTCTTTAAAAACCCCTTGGTCTGGATGCTGTCTTTCAGTCAGCACTCAGACAGCAGATTCCAGCCCATGTCGTGTGACACAAACATCATGGATATATGTAACAGAGCCACACACTCATCAACTCAG
>NW_007041839.1:0-807 GCF_000164805.1 Carlito syrichta
CAACCGCGAGACTCAGACTCATGTGTTGCAGCATGCACCAAGTGAAAAAAAAATAGATAGCCCCTAAAGAGCGCTGCACATTTTGAAAAGCTCCTTCCCCGGGAATATGCACATGCACAACAAGCCTCACAGAGGCCGTCTACGCTTATTCAGCAAGGCCAACGCGAGAGTGACTGCATTTCCTAGCCTAGAGAAACGCCAAGGGGTAAAACGTTTCAGGGCTCAAACAGAAGGCAAGCACTGCTTTTCTACAAGTGAGTGTGTAGCACTCATTTCACTCAGTCTGACACCATTGACATGCTCATTCCTACATGTGAAGTATCGACATAATATGCTCGGCTATGCTCATTCAAGCCGTACCTTGAGAATCGTGTATTACACCGTACAGCACACAAGAATCAAACTACTGGAAAATACATCACAATGCAGTAAACATTTGACACAGCATTCCCCAAGCTGATGCACACTCACAGCCAGCAAGCCGAGCCTGTCAGCTCTTCCTCGTAAATGCCAACGGAAGAGCAATGGCTTTGGATAGGAGACGGACAGGTCAAATCAAAAACACTCTAGAATTCAGTAGGTGAACAAATCATGCTTTCCCAAAGATGACAGCGAACCGGTCATGTCGCTCAGTGTGGCACCATGGAGTTGTGCACTTTGTATACAGGAAACGTTGCATACAGCTCTGCCAGGCCTTTGCATTCAATGTAGGATAATACACGCTGAAAAACAGCGAGAATCAGGCGTCACGCCAAAGACCACATCAACTGTAATACTCCCCGCCCCCCCATTCAGTGACGTGCCTTT
>NW_007041840.1:0-784 GCF_000164805.1 Carlito syrichta
CTATGTATTCTTAGAGGCTGAGAAACATTTTTTTTCTTTTTTTTCTATTTTTTTGAATTGGAGTCTCACCCTTTCACCCAGACTGGAGAATGCAGTGACCGCTCCGGGCCACCGCAGCCTCCACCTGCTGGGCTCCTGCTGGGCTCCAGGGATCCTTCCACCTCAGTCTTCCAAGTAGCTGGAACTACAGGCGCGCGCTACCATGCCTGGCTAATTTTTTGATTTATTGTAAAGATGAGGTCTCGCCAAGTTGCCCAGGCGGGTGTCGAACCTGCGGGCTCAGGCAATCCACTCACCTCAGCCTCAGAAGGTGCGAGATTACAGCCTGAGCCACCGAACCTGGCTTAAGAAACATTTTTTATTAGCACGAGTCCACATGCTATTCAAGACCATGAGACACTAGATTAGGTTATCTGTCTTTCCAGTTCAAAAAATGTTCTATTGTATTGCAGTCTATCAATAATTTATGGAGATCAAATTTTAGAAGCACACTTAGAGAAAGCAAACTTCACAAAAAGTGTTATGATATCTAAAGCAACCACGTTCTACTTGTTTTCCTTTTGAAATTATATGCAAAAACTTTTGAGATAACAATAAGCAGTCCGTAGGCAAAATTAAACAGGTCTGTCAAAGTTTTATAAGCAATGGTCACTAACTATCATTTCAATGGGTTGAACTACATATAACTAGAAGTCAGAAAATCCAGATTCTTTTCTAGTTTGCCTCTGGCTTGAATACACCGTTGGTATTAGAGTGATTCATTCATGCAACCTCATTTTTCACA
>NW_007041841.1:0-490 GCF_000164805.1 Carlito syrichta
TGAGCCACTTTTAGTAAGACCAGCTTGATTCACTTTCTACTCAAATAAACTCTTTAAAATTTTAACTTTCCAAAGTTTATCTTTTTTTTTTTTTTTTTTTTGAGTTGAAGTCTCACTCTGTCACCCAGACTGGAGTGCAGTGGCCGCTCCCGGCCACCGCAGCCTCGACCTGCTGGGCTCTGGCGACCCTTCCGCCTCAGCCTTCCAAGTAGCTGCAATTACAGGTATGCGCTACCACACCTGACTGTTTTTTTTTTGTTTTTTTTTTTTTTTTTATTGTAAAGATGAGGTCTCGGAGCCCAGGCGGGTCTCGAACCCGCGGGCTCAGGCAATCCACTCACCTCAGCCTCCCAAAGGCGCGGGATTACAGGCTGAGGCACTGAGCCAGCTCCAAAGTTTATCTTTTAACATCCTTGAAGGTAAAGTGCTATAAGGTTTCCATTTTAAAAGAAAGGAAAAACTTGTTAATGATTCTTTTTTTTTTAGATTA
>NW_007041842.1:0-1248 GCF_000164805.1 Carlito syrichta
CGCCTCGTCACTAATTCTGTTAAAATTTATTTCTCTTTGAAACATTTACTTGTATAATAGTGACTCAGTTATTTTAATTAGAGGGCAAGTAGCGGTATCCTGTATTTTAGCCCATTTATTTTCATCCATAAAATTGGGCTCGTAGTTGTACACTGGGATGATGGAAAGAGTAAATTCTTTAAAAATATTTAAAGCATCTGCCACCATTTCTGGCCTATAGTAAGCACAAATCAATGACAACTTTTTTTTCTTTTCTTCCTGTTTGTACTGTAAGGTAGAGCATGAAATTATCTGTAGAAGAGTCTGTAAGGAAAAATACCCTGTCAATTAGAGCCTTTAAAAAAGTGGAAATGTCAGCCGGGCTCAGTGGCTCAGCCTGTAATCCCGTGACTTTGGGAGGCTGGGGTGAATGGATTGCCTGAGCCTGCGGGTTCAAGAGCCACCTGGGCAACTCGGCGAGACCTCATCTCTACAATAAATAAAAAATGAGCCGGGTGTGGTAGCGCGCACCTGGAGTTCCAGCTACTCGGAAGGCTGAGGCGGAAGGATCACCAGAGCCCAGCAGGTCGAGGCTGCGGTGGCCGGGAGCGGCCACTGCACTCCAGTCTGGGTGACAGAGTGAGACTCCAACTCAAAAAAAAAAAAGAAGTGAAAATGTCTGTCAGGGATCTTTTCCCAGCAGGCAAGTTGTGGACTAGGATGACTTCTAAGGTTTCATTTGTATGCCGTGATTTTTAAGATTCCAAAACAGCGCACAGAATGAGTAGGCTTCATTTGGTAGTACAGGCTCAAGTCTAGGATAATTTAGTTTGAGAGTTAAATTATGAAACAGACATTAAAACATTTACAAACCTCAGTGAGTTTTTTTTAAATTGACAGTCCAGTCATTTTGAGAATTTAAGTTGCACTTTATTGTCATAGATTTTCCTTGAGTCATAATAATTTAGTTTGTATATAGAAGGTAATTCCAGTTCTGCATCATTACAAAACAAAATATTAAATGAAACTCAAACTGCTTCTTTTCTTCATGTTGCATCAAAGTCTTTTTGTTCCTTTTGCATGGACTTTCAGTTCTTTACAAGAATAAAAAATACACTCCTTTTCCTCAGAACTTCCCTTCTCAGCAACCACTAAGTTTGCATTATATGACCGTAATTGATGGGTAACAATATAATCAAATGTGTTTATGATATCCATTCTTTATTTAACTTTACTCTTAATTCATAGAGGAAATTTTGATATCAAGGT
>NW_007041843.1:0-489 GCF_000164805.1 Carlito syrichta
GCTTCTCCTTTCCAAAAAAGGATTATGTGCATGTGTACAGAGAACAAAAAACATGGACATTCATATTTAATAATAAACAAGTATAACTATTTACATAACCTCATTTCAACCTTTCAACAACTCTATGTGGTCAAGAAAAGTGAAAAACTGAGGCTGGGAGAGGGTGAGTCACCATCATCACACAGGTACACACTGCTGGTTGGTATTTGCACTGGCTCTCCTGATTAATCTTACCTATGCTGCAAAATACTTTCAAGTTTTCAAAAGAGCCTTGTTCAGACACAAGGTAAATTCTGCACTTAGTGCCATTATTGTACCGGTGAAAGAGAAACTAGTGGAGTCATTCAGCTTGTTTATGTCATGTCCAATAGAGATTTTTAAACTTTTACACAATGCTTAGCAGTTTAGTGCTTTTCTAGAGGGGTAGGGGGCCAGGCATTGAGGAATATATGGGTCTCTTTCATTAGAGTCACAGTAGGCAAAGTTTGA
>NW_007041844.1:0-783 GCF_000164805.1 Carlito syrichta
TCATTGAAGCACCGTCACAGAATACAACCAGTCACTGAAGCATGCATCCCAGAGAAGGGTCAGTCACTGAGGCACTTATGCCAGAATTGGGTCAGAAGTGGACACCCATTAAATGCAGAGCCAGTCATTTGGGCGGCCATTATTTACAAGGTACTGCCATAGGGCCACCTATTAGGAAGAGAAAAAGTAACTGGGACACCAATCACACAGGAGACCCAGTCATTGGAGCACCTATTATAGAAGAAACCAGTCCCTGGACACTCATCACAGAGAAAGCTCAGTCACTCGGGCACCCATCACAAGGGAGAGCAAGTCACTGGGGCTACCAATAGGGGAAGAGTTAGTTACTGGGTCACCCATTATAGAGAAATCCCAATCACATGGGCACACATCACAGAGGAGGGTTAGTCACTGAGTCACCCAACACAGAAGAGAGAGAATTACCTAGGCACCCATCACAGTGGAGGCTCAGTCACTGGGGTACCCAAGAGAAGGAGAGTCAGTCACTGAGATACCCATTACAGAAGAATATCTGTCAGTGGTGCACGCATAACAGAGGAGGTCTAGTCACTGGGCCACCCAAAACAGGAGAGATAGTCACCTAGGCATCCATCACTAAGGAGGGCCAGTCACTGGGGCACCCATCACAAAGTAGGATAGTCACTGGGACACCCACCACAGTAGAGGGCTTGTCACTGCGACACTCATTTTGGAGAAGGGCCAGTCACTGGGACACCCATCACATAGGTGGATCTATAGAGGAGGGCCCATCACTGAGGCACC
>NW_007041845.1:0-817 GCF_000164805.1 Carlito syrichta
GTCATTGCAGAAGAGAAATAAAAGCAACCCCACCTTCCCTCAAAAACAGAATTGAAGAGGGGGAGGGAAAGGGGGAGAGGGAGAAAAATCTACAGAAATGAAGAAAAACCAAAAGAAGAGTATGGGTCTCTCTCAGACGCTTGGGAGAGCAGACACTGAGAAAACTGACTTTGGAATACAAACAATGAAAAGTCCCCAGAATGAAGGGTCTCAAAATGCAAATGTAGATATCAAAACAATAATGGAGAGATTAAAAAGAATTGAGGAGACACAAGAAGAAACTAGGAAGGAGCTGATATCTGAGATAACAGTAATAAAGAATACTGTGAATGAAATAAATAACAAACTGATAACATGGAAAGCAGAATTACCCAAGCAGAAGAAAGAATCTCAGAGCTTGGGGACCAAAATATAGAAATAACCCAAACTCTTAAAAACACAGAAAATAAGCTCAAAAAGACAGAACAAAACCTTCAAGAGATGAGTGACTACCGCAAGAGGCCTAACCTAAGAATAATCGGACTCCCTGAGGCAGAAAGAGAAACAGAGACCACATTGGAACAAACTTTCCACGAGATCATTCAAGAAAATTTCCCTTATCTAATCAGTGATACAAAAATTCAAACACAAGAGATTCAGAGAACCCCCGCAAGACAACAAATGAGAAGACCAACTCCTAGACACATAATAATTCACCTAAATAAAGTAGGCACAAAAGAAAAAATCCTAAAGGCAGCAAGAGAAAAAGGCCAGATCACCCACCATGGAAGACCAATCAGATAGCAGCAGATTTATCTGCAGAAACCCTGCAGGCTAG
>NW_007041846.1:0-804 GCF_000164805.1 Carlito syrichta
CTACAATGGCTCTGCGGGTTCATTTGCCAACGAGGCCCGAGAGCCATTGTTTGCTTTCCGGAAAACAACAGTCTTCCATGGGAGACATTCCTCCAAACGGCACGTCACTGAATGGGGGGGCAACAAGTATTACAGTGGCTTGGTCTTTGGCGTGACGCCTGATTCTCCCTGTTTTTCAGCGTGTATTATCCTACATTGAATGCAAAGGCCTAGCAGAGCTGTATGCAACGTTTCCTGTATACAAAGTGCACAACTCCATGGTGCCACACTGAGCGACATGACCGGTTCGCTGTCATCTTTGGGAAAGCATGATTTGTTCACCTACTGAATTCTAAAGTGTTTTTGATTTGACCTGTCCGTCTCCTATCCAAAGCCATTGCTCTTCCGTGGGCATTTACGAGGAAGAGCTGACAGGCTTGGCTTGCTGGCTGTGAGTGTGCATCAGCTTGGGGAATGCTGTGTCAAATGTTTACTGCATTGTGATGTATTTTCCAGTAGTTTGATTCTTGTTTGCTGTACGGTGTAATACACGATTCTCAAGGTACGGCTTGAATGAGCATAGCCGAGCATGTTATGTCGATACTTCACATGTAGGAATGAGCATGTCAATGGTGTCAGACTGAGTGAAATGAGTGCTACACACTCACTTGTAGAAAAGCAGTGCTTGCCTTCTGTTTGGGCCCTGAAACGTTTTACCCCTTGGCGTTTCTCTAGGCTAGGAAATGCAGTCACTCTCGCGTTGGCCTTGCTGAATAAGCGTAGACGGACTCTGTGAGGCTTGTTGTGCATGTGCATCTTCCCGGG
>NW_007041847.1:0-731 GCF_000164805.1 Carlito syrichta
TTCTTTACATAATGAAAAGAATATTTAAATTAACTCACGTTTACCATATCTATTCTTTTTTTTTTTTTTTTGAGTTGGAGTCTCACTCTGTCACCCAGACTGGAGTGCAATGGCCGCTCCCGGCCACCGCAGCCTCGACCTGCTGCGCTCCGGCGATCTATTCTTATCTAAAAACAAAGACTCAAGGTAAGAGCTGAAGCACTGATAAAATAATTACCTTGTTAGCGGTGGCCACAGAAATGTGTGATGGTGATCAATGTTGAGCAGTTGACATAAACTATACCTTAAAACAATCAAGTCAGTGTAATGCTAGTAATTATCAACTAGTGAGAGTTACTTCTCTAGTAGTAAAATTAATTCTGGTAAGAAAATGTTAAACTACCTTGCTGGAGATAAGTACATATATGTTTTAGTGCTGGGGTTACTTAGAAAAAAAATGTTCCAAAGCGTGTGTGAGTGTGTGTGTGTGTGTGTGTGTGTGTGTGTAAGTTAGTGGACAATGTTTTGTCATACTATTCTGAGATTTATAAAAGGAATACTTCTGAACCTGGCAGTGCTTCAGTCATGCTTCTTGTTACTTAGCACACACATTGCCATTGTACATGTTACTAATTTATAAAATGTATTCCATTAAAAATACATCTAAACCCCAATGCCTTGGTAATGGTAAAAATTGAAAATAAGTGAGTAGTGCATTTATACCAGTAATTTTGAGTTGACATTAAATTGCA
>NW_007041848.1:0-613 GCF_000164805.1 Carlito syrichta
GAGTTGCTCAATAAATTTTAGCTCCCCTTCCTTTCTTTTTGTCTGAATTTTTAAAAAGAAAATCAGCAGGTGGTAGTAAGCCAGATTAACGAATAGGAAGAAATTTCAGTTTCTATTCTCAGCTCTGCTAGTAATTACAGAAAAATTTAGTTTATTGTATGACACTCATCTCTAAAGCAGAGAGTTGGGAAAAGAATGAAGTTAATTCCTAAGGTTGTTGAAAACTCTAAAAAAAAAAATACTAATGCTCCGAAATTCCTGACATGGTTTGGTAATTTTCAGAGTTAGGATATATTTAACACACACTTATTTGCCATCAAAACAGCACTGAACAGAACAGAGTACCTTAAATTCACAGAATAATATTTCCTGTGTCTTTAATTATGTTAAACATCCCCTCCAAAGCAATCCTGTGCTCTTAAGTTTCCTGGTTTTTTTTCCCCTATTGAGGGGCAGAGTCAGGGAGTGTACCCTATTGAGGGGCAGAGTCAGGGAGTGAGACAAGAGTAGCGACTAAAGTCAGAAGTTTAAGAAGTTTGTGATCAGTTTTGGGGAAGAGAGGTCAATTGCTGAGCCCCCAAGTGACCATCCATAATGAAGGAAGGTCTTGAAG
>NW_007041849.1:0-1043 GCF_000164805.1 Carlito syrichta
ACCTAATTCATTAAACCACACATACCCTTTGTGTGGTTTTATCTGTTTCGCAATAAAAAGATTTTAAACTACATTTAATAAATATTGAGTGTAAAGAATATCTGAAACTCTAAAAAATATTAAACAAAGATGCATGTGAGTAGGTATAACTGGTACTTAGACTCATTGTAAAACTGTTTGGAATGCTTTTCTAACTACTTTCACTGCAGGTAATTTTCCTTTCTACATTTTCCTGTCAGAGAAACTGGTTGGTTATATAGATTTTTTTCATCTAAAAGACATATTAATTTTACTAGGAGGCTAAACCATAACGATTTTGCTTCTCCCAGTCTGTTTCTTCCCTGACATTCCAAATTACAGATCTATCATTTTTGACAGTTTTTTTTGTGTGTGTGCCTGCCTGCCTTACTATTTCCCCCTGGTCATTTACAGGTCTTTTAGGGTTACTTTTTCTAATTCAGAACATTATAAGTGTTGTGCTACATACTATGGAATGAGATGAGGTTTTAAAAAAGCAGCCATGTTCTCATAGGAAAAACATACTTTTTGAATAAGAGGTGATAAGAAAGTAAAGGAAAGATTTCTTCCATGTGCTTAAAGTGACAGAAAAAAAGTTTCAAAAGTCAGTTGTCTAGCCATAAAATCATTTATCTGACTGCACAAGAAGACATCCAGGGCAAACCTGAACAGAAATAATGTATATGTAGATCTGTTTCAGACTCTACCTAGCACAGGCCCTTTCTTAATTGGACCCCAGAGCTGGAATTTACAAGTCTAAACTAGCTTCTGTCATCAGACATATCAAGTCATGTAAAATGAATTTAAACTCTCTCCGTGTTAAACATAAGATGAGAAGGTGAAAAAGATAGATGGATTTGTCAATGCAAAGATCTTAGTGCATGCCAGGCTTGGTTCACTAACAACCTTCAGTAGTTGATAACTCCTAATTATAGAATTAATAACATTAAAAAGACAGTTGTAATTGAGGTGTGTGTTGGAATATAAAATCCTTACCTCATTTGTGAACAGAAAGAACTGGTATC